>NW_026938887.1:0-52500 GCF_032062105.1 Saccostrea cuccullata | reverse complement strand
AGCTTTTGGGAGATGGTTGGTGGGGTCATGTAGATGTGCAGTAAGGTTTTGGAATTTCAATTTTGCCCCGGGGGGTCAAATGGGGGTCGAAAAATGACGTTTTTGTCCAAAAAGCCCCGTCTTCCCTGAACTCCTTCTGCATTTTACTCAGTAGCCTAACCAGCTTTTGGGAGATGGTTGGTTGTGTCATGTAGATGTGCAGTAAGCTTTCTGAATTTTGATTTTGCCCCAGGGGGTCAAATGGGGGTCGAAAAATGACGTTTTTTAAGCAAAAAGCTCCGTCTTCCCTGAACTCCTCTTACATTTTACTCAGTAGCCTAATCATCTTTTGGGAGATGGTTGGTGGGGTCATGTAGATGTGCAGTAACGTTTTGGAATTTCGATTTTGCCCCGGGGGGTCAAATGGGGGTCGAAAAATGACGTTTTTTGTCCAAAAAGCCCCGTCTTCCCTGAACTCCTTCTACATTTTACTCAGTAGCCTAACCAGCTTTTGGGAGATGGTTGTTGGGGTCATGTAGACGTGCAGTAAGCTTTCGGAAATTTGATTTTGCCCCAGGGGGTCAAATGGGGGTCGAAAAATGACGTTTTTTAAGCAAAAAGCTCCGTCTTCCCTGAACTCCTCTTACATTTTACTCAGTAGCCTAATCATCTTTTGGGAGATGGTTGGAGGGGTCATGTAGATGTGCAGTAAGGTTTTGGAATTTCGATTTTGCCCCGGGGGGTCAAATGGGGGTCGAAAAATGACGTTTTTTGTCCAAAAAGCCCCGTCTTCCCTGAACTCCTTCTACATTTTACTCAGTAGCCTAACCAGCTTTTGGGAGATGCTTGTTGGGGTCATGTAGACGTGCAGTAAGCTTTCGGAAATTTGATTTTGCCCCAGGGGGTCAAATGGGGGTCGAAAAATGACGTTTTTTAAGCAAAAAGCTCCGTCTTCCCTGAACTCCTCTTACATTTTACTCAGTAGCCTAATCAGCTTTTGGGAGATGGTTGGTGGGGTCATGTAGATGTGCAGTAAGGTTTCGGATTTTCGATTTTGCCCCGGGGGGTCAAATGGGGTCGAAAAATGACGTTTTTTGTCCAAAAAGCCCCGTCTTCCCTGAACTCCTTCTACATTTTACTCAGTAGCCTAACCAGCTTTTGGGAGATGGTTGGTGGGGTCATGTAGATGTGCAGTAAGGTTTTGGAATTTTGATTTTGCCCTGGGGGATCAAATGGGGGTCGAAAAATGACGTTTTTTATGCAAAAATCTCCATCTTCCCTGAACTCCTTCTACATTTTATTCAGCAGCCTAATCATATTTTAGGAGATGGTTGGTGGGGTCATGCAGATGTGCAGGTAGGTTTCGGAGTTTTGATTTTGCCCCGGGGAGTCAAATAAGGGTCGAAAAATGATGTTTTTTATGGAAAAAGCCCCATCTACCCTGAACTTCTCTTACATTTTATTCAGGATCCTAATCATCTTTGGGAGATGGTTGGTGGGGTCATGTAGATGTGCAGTTAGGTTTCGGAATTTTGATTTTGCCCGGGTGGTCAAATGAGGGTTGAAAAATGACGTTTTTTATGGAAAAAGCCCAGTCTTCCCTAAACTCCTTTTTTGTTTTAAACAGTGGTCTTATCATCTTTTGGGAGAGTTCACTCTTTTGAAATTTTGTTAAAACATCAAGGTCAAGGGGTAAAAAATCATAGCATGTTGGGAGCCTCTTGTTATGGGTAATGTTCACTTGAAATGTGAAAGTCAAATCTCTTCTCAATGAAAAGGAAATACAACATTAATGAAAACTAAGTTAAACTTCAAGGTCAAGGTCACAGAGTCAAAAAGTCATGATACATTTTGGAAGGTCTTATCACAGGTAATATGAATGCCCTTTCATTTATCTTTCAAAATGATCAATTCAAAGCAATTAATTTTTTAAGGAAATTAGGTCAAACTTCAAGATCATGGGTAATGAAAATCATAGTGTATGTAGAATGGTATTGTCCCATTTAATACTAATACACATGTTTAATATAAAAGTCCAATCTCTTCTCATTCAAAATATACGACCATGATGACCAAGGTTAAATTTATTGTGACAGATGGGCAGATTGACAAACAAATGAGATTTAATGTACCCTACCTTTAGCAAAAATGGGGACAATAAATGTCTTTGCTGTTCTTGAGAAGAAGATTTATGTTGGAACAAGATGTGTTTGTGAAACACTACGCGCCCGGCGGCAACAAAGTTAAAAAAATCTTCTTTTAGCATATTGATCACAGTCAAGGTCACAAGGTCATTGACCATGGTGTCATTCGAAAGAACTTAATCAGTGGAGTATGCGTACTAAATATGAAGTCCCTATCTCCTATGGTTCAAAAGTTGTGGCAAAAAGTGTAAAGAGCTATTTTTAGCATATCCGTCACAGTCAAGGTCACAAGATCATTGACCTTGCCGTCGTTTGAAAGGACTTTATCGGTGGAGTATGCATATCAAATATGAAGTCCCTATCTCCTATGGTTCAAAAGTTATGACAAACAGTGGAAAAAGCTATTTTTAGAATATAGGTCACAGTCAAGGTCACAAAGTCATTGACCATGGTGTCATTTGAAAGAACTAAATCGGTGGAGTATGCATACCAAATATGAAGTCCTTATCGCTGATGGTTCAAAAGTTATGGCAAAAAGTGTAAAAAGCTATTTTTAGCATATAGGTCACAGTCAAAGTCACAAGATCATTGACCTTTATGTCATTTGAAATGACTCTATTAGTGGAGTATGCATACTAAATATGAAGTCCCTATCTCCTATGGTTCAAAAGTTATGACAAACAGTGGAAAAAGCTATTTTTAGCATATAAGTCTTCGTCAAGGTCACAAGGTCATTGACCTCGAAGTCATTTGAAAGGACTTTTTTAGTGGAGTAAGCTTACCAAATATGAAGTCTCCATCCCTTATTGTTCAAAAGTTATGGCCAAGGTTAAAGTTGACAAACAGACAAACAGATAAACAGACAAACAGACAAACAGACAGGACAAAAACAATATACGCCCGGGATCTATCGATCCGGGCGCTTAAAAAGTACCCTGCATATTTAAATGTAAATTGGTTGAAATTAGCCCAGTGGTTCTTAAGAAGTTAATGTGAAAAGTTTGCAGATAAACAGATGGACAACAGAAATCAGTACATTTCAGAAAACAGTATGCTTATAAATAGTTAATCAAGGTGCTTTGGGTAGCAAAATAAAGCTAAACTGGTATATCTAATTCATCCGCAGAGCTTAGTATATTTCAATATGCACAACCTTTTCAACTCTTATAACTATTTTTTAAAATTTATATCACCATGTCTCATTCAAGGGAGAACTAGAGATATGACCAGATGTATATCTGTTGAATATAAAATATGTACATGTATTCTGTGTTTTTTTTTTAGTAATTTGTTTGTTTGTTGTGACAGCAACTGTTATGGCAGCTTTTGGCAAAGGTTGGAGTTTCTCAAATGTAAGTCAAACTCCAAGGTCAAGGTCAAAGGGTCTAAATTGTTGGTATCAAAGGGAAAGTCTTGTCACAAGGAATACAAATGTGAAAAAAGGGAGAAATCCCTAGAACTTCCTCACCTGTTCAAAAGTTTTTGCCAAGGTTAAAGTTAAATTGGATTCAAAAATAATTATACCTGTTGAAAGTTCACAATGATTACACATGTAAGAGCATGAAAGTCCTAGCACCACCTGTTCAAAACTTACGCCAAGTTCAAGGTATTTTTCTTGTAAAATTGGGTCAAACTCCAAGGTCAAGAGATCAAGAGGTCAAAATTGGTGGTACCCATTAAAAGGTTTTGCCAAAAGAAATTTACCTCTGAAATATTGAAGCCATGTGTATAGCCCAATCTACTTAAAAAATATGGGCAAGGTTAAAGTTTCCGTGGACAAACAAAAATGCATAAACATAGGAAACAAAATATGTATAAATAGTCAAATGAAAAAATTTTCTACTATTATGGAGTCAGAAGATCAATTGTCATTTCAGGTACAGGGAGTCAGTGGCTAGGGAGATCAGACCCCCCCCCCCTGGAATTAGCAGTTATTTAAATAAGACTATATATGTACTGTAGAGAATAAAAATGACTTTGGACATCCTCCCCCTTAGAAAACAGGGACTCCACCATCATTGTTTTTATTATTATTTTTTATTTCCATCTCAGGAAATCTTGGGCTGATTTTTTTGACTGAGGTGTGACACCCCCCCCCCCTTTCTGAAAAAAAAAATTCTGGATCTGCGTCTGTTATATACTGAATGTCCGCAACGGGAGATAACTTGACAATGTGAAATTTGTCGACTGTGGCATGCGATGATCTTTGACCATGTTGACCCTTTTTGAACTTCAACCTAACCATTTGCATTTATTTATTTTTATGCAAGCTATACTTAATCTTGTACTTACCGAATGTCATAGGTCGTGACAACGAATTCATGAAATATAATCCATATAATCCAATTAAAACACAAATGATTTTAACTGACCACACTGCATCGTCAGCATACATGTGCTAAATAATCTCATTCGACAAACCTTTGCTGATTCCGTTGCCAGTATGAATTGGCCGAGGTGTGCCGAGAGGTGATATCTATAAATATGATAATGGGTGACGCAAACCCAATGTGAATGTAAAAAATAAAACTGTTTAGTACAAGAACAAATTTCAAACTATCATAATAAACTAAACTATGTTTTTTAAAAAAAGTGAGAGTGAGAGAGAGAGAGAGAGTGTGTGTGTGTGTGTGTGTGTGTGGGGGGGGGGAGATAGGCATTGACAAATTAATCGGGTTGTATTTTCAATGGGTTTTTTTCCCGACCAAGTACTAAAATCAGTTTGCACATTTTGATAAATTCATCAAAAACGCTTTGTACTAAAATAATATTTTATGTCGTTGAGAAAGTAAATTTAAAAAGTTCCAAATTATGGGAAAATTATTTATTTGAATCTAATTAAGTAATTTACTTCAATCATTAATTAAATTCTGGTATTTCAGACTGGATATGAATTAAGTATTTTAAAATACATATGTGAGGCTCAGAGTTGATATGGTCATCTGAAAATTTTATGTTCAATTTGACGAATACATGTACGGTGATAATTATAGAATAATTTTGACTTCTTCCTTGGAAAGTCCAATATGAATGAGTGTATATTTAGAGGCAAACACCATAGTGCGGGTATTACTGTCTCATGACAGCATCTAGTTAGATCTACTTTTCCTGTTCCATTAGTTATGTTAAGATGATAGATTTATTCTATGAAGTACAAGTATTCAGTTCGAGGAAGAGGAATTCAAGGATTGTTTTTATTAATGTCTATTTCAACTTTCACACTTATATGAAATATACGGAAGCCCAATTGTGCAAACCAAAAATAAAGAAAACGAAAGTTATTGAATAAAAACAACAAAATTATATAAACAAAAAACATTATTTGTACGTCGGTTTGATTGACATACTCAGTAATAAAAGTCTTAAGCATTTGTGCAATTTATTAACATTTCAGATAAATTGTTTGCTGACAATTGTACCTTCTGAGCTGAGGGAACATGTCTGTTTGGCAAATAGCAAACTGGTCAAATTTCACGTTAATCATGTTAATGTACGATGAAAAAACTAAGCAATAACTATTAGATAAGTATAGGGGAGAGTCTCCCTTGAACATGTATCGTGAAAGTATACTCCAACAGCTTGTGTTATCAATATAGAAAAAAAGATGAGTGTTAATGCAAGTATTTTTTTATTTATACAGAATTTTATTCACAAGGTGAATGGCATTGGGCAGCAGGCAAAGCCTATTTAGCCTTTTCCCTAATGCAAGTATCACACTTGTTTTAATGACGAAACAAAATCAAATCTATGAAACATATGTGGTTTATGTTATATTTAATTCATGGGTTCAGGCTCTTACCATCCTCATCTATAAAATTCCGTATTTAAGTTTCTTTTTTTTTATTTAATAGTTTTGTTTTATTTATTAAATACTTTTTTTGGTTTTTTATCAAATATTTTCGTTTTCTTTATTAAATATTTTCGTCTTCTTTATTTAATAATTTCGTTTCTTTATTTCATAATTTCTTTTCATTAAAAAATTGGGTTTTTTTTTATAATTTCATTTTCTCATTGATTTCCTTTACTTTATTTGATAATTTCGTTTTCTTTATTTAGTATTTTTGTTTTCTTTATTTTAGAATTTTGTTTTTTATTATCGTGCATGTTAACATATATACAGTGTTAGCTACCTCTATGATGTCAGATACTGGCGTAAGAAAGAAAATTAACCCATTTCGAAATCATTCATTAGCAGATGCAATAAAACTGCATATAAAATGGCTTACATGAAAAAAAAAAAAAATAAACAACAGAGGGGTAATAAAACACAAAATCGATATCATAACTACTTTAATATACATGTATATACTGTGTGTTTCATTATATCGTGGAATTTGATTCTTTTGCATAAACAGAGTCAATTCAAATTCATACTTTAACCTTTTATCAAATGATATTAACCAATTTTTTCGGCAAACGTTTTAGTGTCAAATTGTTTTCCAAGTTCGTGTAGTATATCTTTTAAATAGAATGTCTTATTTATCTCAGTCATATATTTGGGAGTCTTATTGTATCGCGGTATGAGAAAACAAGGAAGCTTGTAGAGGACATGGAATTCTATTTTTATTTTTGAATTTACGATGTACCGGGTAATTCTACATAAAAACTATATAAACAATAAAACAAACTTAAGACTTTTATGATTTTTTAACATGGAGTTTACTAGTTAAAAATTCAATGGTCTAAATGGAATAAAAACGGAAATGGAATTCTGTAAAATAACGTTTTATTTGAATACAAATTTTCCAAAAGATGTTCCATACTTTTTAATAATCACAAGAAGTCAACATTCAATCGACAGACAAATAGTTTATCAACAAGAAGAATATAAGCTATGCATCCGATTTTTTAAAATACATTGCTATGCAATAAAACCCTTGTTTTTATGAGATTTCACTTTAAAAATGAATTCCAAAAATTTACCCCCCTGTTCAAACTGTTATTTTGCAAAAAAAAAAATATCTAATATTTTGTCATTTTTAATTGATGGGTTGACTTCGGTCAGTAAGAAATACTTTGGCAAAAACATTTTGACGATTACATAACACGTGCATTTAGAATTATTACTGTTAAAACATTTCAAGTTGTTATTGATAAAAACTGAGTAAAAATAGCTTACATCTATAAATCTACAAAAATTACATTTACCTTGTTCGGGCAGTGCCGTGCACCAGGAAGAATTACAAGTCGAACTCACGACCCGGTGTTTTGTTAGTCTATTCAAGATCTAGAACAATATCAACAATTCACAACTTCCGCTTAGCGGTCAGACGAAATACTAAATAACGGAGTCCATACCTTGTTTACAAGCACATTAACGTTTCGCAAGTGTGTTTGATTGGTTATACCCTGCACACATGACTAGGTTGGGATGCAATGCCTTATAATGGCATTTTTGATACACAACAACTAGAAACGTTTTTTGTTTCAAAGAAGAGCAGCACATTTAAATTATTAAAGGAATAAATTAAATTGTAATCCAAGTTAAACACTGTACCCTATATTCAAATTTCAATTTTTCTCTTCACGGAAATCCTTCTTATGAATTAGAGGCACCAAATTTTATAACATGGGTAAATAGAGTCTTAACTAAAGCACCAATAATAAGAAATATCTTGCATAAGACTTTTAGAATATCTCATATTTAAATTAAAGCTTAGTTAGAGTTTAAATTGTTTGTTAACATTATGATAATATGCCTCTGCTTTAATTTTTCTTTTCTTCTTCTCCTGTCTAAAATTCAAAATCTAGTGAAGAAAAACAAACAAATTTTACAAATGAAAGAATTTTCTGAAATCACATTAAGCATAAAATAGTTGAACACACCCATCAGTCCATAATGATATAACTGATTAATTTAAGTTTAAAACTTTCAAAGTAGAGCATGCTCTACGTATGAACAATTTCTAAAAGGAGGTAAATCATTAACAAGCAAGATGATGAAACAAAAATATAAACAGCCTCGTTTAAAGTCATAATTTCATAATTTCTATGGTCGATACAATGACCTTGTCAGTAAAAACAATTTAATTATCATTGAGACAAATGCTGATTTACGTTTTTCATACCAACTGTTAGTCCATTATTTATACACCGAATTAACGCCGTTTTTTCCCGATCATGACAAGGAGCACATGGCGAATGTAAACGACCAGCAAGGGATGCTCACTCCTCCATGGCATCTGATCCCACCTCTGATGTTTCTGAGGTCCGTATTTGCTCTGCTCCTATTTTGAATAGTTTTGTGGACTTTGAATTTGAATACTGTTGGTTATCTCCATATCCATAATTGGGCAAAGTAATTTACAATGTATTTAAGTAAGGTATTACACGTAAATAGCAACCCAAGTTATACTGTATAGCCAGGATTGGGGAAGGTACCGCTATATATACCACGAAGCGGTTTATCAAAAAGCGTAAACTGCTCACAATAATTTGATTTTATAAATTCCTTATAATTTACTTTTCAATTATTAAGTACAGAAAACAAGACAAATTCTCTCAAAAACACCTTCAAGCTGTTCATATTTAAATGGTAACGTCAAGCAAATTAATATAATTTGGAAGTATCTTATTGTGATGTACTGTCAAGTCACTAATTTTCGTGGAGGTTTAATTTTCGATGTTTTCGTGGTATGAAGAGACCCACGAATTTATGTCCTACACGAAATGTAAATTTTGATAGCACAACGTACTTAAACGTTCTTCATCCACGAAATCAAATCCCCACGAACCAACATTTTTTCCTCAAACCACGAAAATATGACCCCACGAAAATGATTTTGCAATATGCAACACAGGTTATACAATTTATATTAATTTTATCAAATCAAATGAGGCGTTACAACCAAAATTAAATAATAACCCGTAACCATTAAAGCTGTTTCGCTTTTTGAAAGCCATACAGAATACAGAAGCCATGATTATAATGTATTATGTGTTGTGAAACTTACAAAACAGTAAAAGCTGAAAAGTTTAATGCAAAACAAATGCTGATATAAAAAGAATCACCCAAAAAGATGGTGAGTGGTCATCATGTTTACGATATACAAAAAAGTATTACAGGAAAACTGGGTGCATCTACTCGGGTTTAACAGCTCAAACATTTTTCAATAGTGTTTTTATCATTTAAAAAAATTGCTTATTTACTTTTTCACACTTTTTTTAAGTGAAGAACTAATAATAAACAGTTCTTGAATTTTTCCACGTTAAAGCTACATAATGTCTTTGCTGTTTTTAATAATATTGTTATAAATTCACAATGGTTGTGACATTTAAAATGTCTAAACATAGAATTATAATGGTTACTATGGACACGACTTAGGTTTCAATTCCATGGCAACTTATACAAGAAGTATACAGACTCCTCTCAAAATAATTATAACAAGGTTAGATAATCTAAATTAAAAAGTTTGCAAGACTTGTTACTCCTGTACTGAACTTGATCTTTTTATAGTTGACTCATTGGCCCATAAATGTTTAATCTATTTATAGTAACATATCACAACCTGGATATGCCTTTTTTAGGTAAAATATGATTTAATTTAATTACTAATTAATCAAGTTATAATGTGAAAAAATTGTGGACCAGTAATGAATTATTAACTTATCATTGACCGAAGTGCATCATTCTTTTGTGGTCTGTACTTATTAGCTTAAAATGGATTATTTTTTCCACGGACTTTTGCGATATATTTGATATATATTTGCCAAATATAATGATATATTCTTAAAAGTGAATTTAATAAATAAATCATGACCAATTTGGGACACTTCACTACACAAATTATTCTGTGTGGAGGTTCGATGTAAAAATATTAATCCAAACTTTACAATACTGGTACTTTAGCAAGGGAAAATGATATTTTTCTTCTAACAAACCATCGAGCGCTCGCTCCGTGATCGGTAGGTCGTGATTTGTATCTCGGCCGCGACTGACCTAGTCGTTAAAGTGGGTAGCAACTGTTCCTTTGCCATGCACTTGGCACTTTGAAGTGAAAGTAGCGGTTCCTTCGGATGAAACCTTAAAAACCGACGCCCCGGCAGGCGTTGCCACGATAAAGATCCCTCAATGCTCAATGGCCATGAGTGCCGAGTAAAGGTCAAAATTTGAAGCTCTTCACCGGCATACGGTGACGTCTCCATATGAGTGAAAAATTTTTAAGAGGGACGTTAAACAATATACAATCAATCAATCTAACAAACCATCCGTCACAGAACATGTGTCCTCGCTTCTTGTTTTTTGCATGGGATTTAAGCATCGGGTTTTGATTGAATATAGTTTATGACTGTAGTCTCATTGTGGGAACTTAAACATTATTTTTATCTTATCATACCCACCGCTTGAAAAGTGGGAGGGTATATAGTAATCGGGATTTCCGTCCGTCCGTGGTTCTGTTACGCTTTATCTCCAATCCGCAACTCTTCTTATACTACTGAGTGAAATTTAATGAAACTTTCACAGATTCTTTATTACATATTGCCATAATGCACCTCCTATTTTACTTTTTTATTCGACACGTATTTTAGGTTTCCCATAGCAAAACATGGACATTGCCATTATATGTTTACCTATGACGTCATATATAGAAGCTTCTGGATATCATTTGATTGGACGAGTTATTCCTCTTTACACATTACCGTAAAACAATATATACATGTAGCAACACATGGACATTATGGGAGGCGGGGGTATCATTGAGTGAGTTCATTGCTCACGGTACCTCTAGTTTTTTTTTTTGTTTTGTTTTGTTTTTGGTTTTTTTTTTTTTTTGTTTTTGTTTTTAAAATTTCAAGACAAAAATCTATTCAAAAATGGAGGTGCAAACCTCATTAAAAAAGAAAAGAATTTTTTGGAGCTCCATGTTTATTGCAGAAGTATCGGTTTATGATATTTAAAAAAGTTTTATTCCAAAACATTCTAAAAAAGATCAATGAATATCATGAAGATTTACCTTTTAACAACTTATTTTCATTTTTGTTATTTCCTAGAAGTACGTAGATTTTGATTTAAAGGTAATAACAAGAGACCCATGGGCTTTATAGGTCACCTGAATATTATGTAACAAATTTCCAACAATTGCATGAATTCGAGTCGTGTTTTAAACCAGATGCCCTGAAATTCACAATTTGCTTACTTAATACCCAGATCAGAGTAACAAAGAAATAATTTTCACTTTATAAGTTATGCACCTATCCCAAAGGAACCGCCGACCTTGGGGCCACATCTTTCAAAATTTAAGAAATTTTATTTCATAATGTTATTGATAAATACCAAAATGAATATTTCAAAGCATTAATTAATTTTAAAACTATGTTCCCCCTCCCCAAGTACCTCTGTCCCAGGGGGCGTGGACATTTTGAAAGAGGCAGCTTTCTTAGTCATAAATATGTACAAAGATCATTGGCATAATTACATGGAGCAAAGGAATGGATTTTAAAAGAATTTAGGCATTTTCACTATATAAACATAAGAGCCCCGTCTTAATATAATAAGCCCTGTCCAAGGGGCCCTGAAATTCAAAAATCTCAAAAAGGCATCTTTCCTCCTCATAAGTATGTACATAATTCATTGGTTTAATAACACGGTGCAGAAAAGAAGATTTTTAATTAATTTTTGCATTTTCATTATATAAACAATAGAGCCCCTCCCTAACATAGAAACCCCTAACCCGGGAGCCATGAAATTCACAAATTTGAAGAGGCAGCCTTATTCAACAAAACTATGTACTTGGTAAGTTTATTTCTTACTCATGAGCAGAGAAGAAGTTTTTCAAAGAAATACATGTAATGCATTTTCGCTATATAATCTACTTAGCCCCGCCGGCCCCTAGCACTAAAACCCCTGAACCTTGGACCATGAATTTCACAATTTCGGTTGAGGACTTGATAAATCAAAATCATACCAACAGTTTGACTGCTTGATGTTTAGGAGTGAGGAAGAAGATTTTTAAAGATTTCACTAATTTTAGTGGTTTTAGCCTCACCCCAGGCCCCTGGAGTGGCGGGGACCATGAAATTCACAATTTTTGTTCCCCTGAATCCAAAATTGCTCTATGCCAAATTTGGTTGAAATTGATTGGTTTAGTGGTTTTAAAGAAGAAGCTGAAAATGTTCAAATGTTAACGCAGGACGAATGACGGACGACAATGGACGAAAACGTATAGCAATAGGTCACATGAGTTTACTCACCTGACATAAAAATCAAACAGAATTTATATTAAGATTAAAGTCGTCAAAGAATACCTTTTATTGGTTTTATATTTTTTTCACAATGTTCAATGACCTGATTGATTATAAATGCCATTGAATTTTATAACAATTAATCAAAGAATAACGAGGAAGAAGACAAAATCGTCTTGTTTTAAATTCAACAAACCTAAGAACCCAGTTTCTAGGTGGTTTTGACTTTTTCAAAATTTCGATTCATATTGTTAATCTGTTTTTTCTAAGAAAGGATCTAAGCTAACTCAATTACTGAGAAAGATATCCACGCCTTAAAGAATTTTGACATTCATCTTTTCATGTAAAAGTTCACGATATCAAACTGAATGTGATAAATCTAATCTAAAGTGGTTTTATACGCTGTATTGTCTGTATTACAACAAATGATATTTTAATAAAGCTTTTTATTTGATTCTTGTGTATTTTACTACGATTTTATACAAAAGAATTCAAGATTTGTATTACTTATATACACATCAGTATACAAATTTCAGAATGTTACCATGGAGCTAAAAGTGTAATATAAACTTAAGAAAAATATACCAAGCCAGGTAAATTTTATTAGGAAAAGCTAAATGGTAAAGATCATAGAAAAATGTGATATTGCTATTTTTTTCATTTTGTTTTTCCTCACAAATTTTACCTGACATGGTATATTTTTCAAAAGTTAATATTACACCATAAGCACCAAGGTTACATATTCTGAAATTTGTTTTCACCTGTAAACCTTTACTGAATGTGTTTTGCCTATATTTGTCCTTTTAGTGAAATATTACTATATTTTCCAAGTCTATTTCATTCTCCAGTTCTTAGGAGAAACAATTCTAAGAACCATCCACTTTTCTAAACATGTGACATGATATTAAATCTTTTTCAAAGAAAAAAAATTGTATCATCTGTCCTTAATTCGTTTTAAACATTATATCTTTGTTCTTTTTTATATAGAGGAATTTAACCGTTTGTCTTACAGCATGTACATAAAGGAACAGAAGGAGAAATTGACAGTTGTGAGACTCTGCCCACAGAGACCACATCGGAACTCTATCATTTCAATATCATTTTAATATCTTTCTTATCAATCTGAGGGTATATAAGTGTAGAATTTGAAATACTGCATTTCAAAAAAAACTTTTCTAGACAACAAGTCATCAAAAGTCGTGAAATATTCTTTGTTGCGTTGATATGGCTTCTCCCCTATACATGTATTAAAGGGAAATAGATTAAAATGCTTTGAAATACAGATTTTTCCTTTTGAGTATTCTGGTTTTTAAATATTAATCAAACATAAATTTTCTCTAAAAAGAACAGGGTGCTTTTGGAAATACCTTTTTTGGTATTTGAATATATAATGTTTTTCAATAAAGTTAGTAAATTGCCTTGAACAATCATCAATATAAGTGAGATTCTTCAACTTTAATGAGAGCATAAGAACTTTTTTAGGAAAAACAAAGAAATTAAAATTGAAGAACCAGGAGGAAATTTATATCTTATCTAAAGAAACAACCTCATAACCTAATATCTGAGTGTTTTCGAATTACATGTATTTAAAAGTCGGTTGAGAGAGTAAATATGTTTTCCTAAGAAAGGAAGGTAAATTGATTACTGAGAAAGAATTTTGTTTATCACTGTTCATAAGAGCCATTTTTTCATACAGTTTACCTTTTTCATAGATTTTATGAAATAAATGAATCTATGTAAAACTAAAGGTAACGATAATGAACTTTGACCTTATTTACCTCACATTTTAAAAATATTACCAGAACTTCTAACCATAAGATTCCTTTTCATAATGTTAAGAGTTTTTACTATAGAGTTGTTGGCAACAAAAAGAATATTTTTTTTTTGGTATGTAGACAATATTGTTTTTTATCGCCTCGTAGAAAAATGCAAGCATGTATTAAAAAAGAATGCAGTTAGGTCCATACGAATCATAATTTATTGTTGAAAGACCTTGCCTACGAAAGCTACAAAGGAACTCAATCTTTTATTTTTTAGTATCAACCTTGTAGCACTTGTGTGAAGAAAGAAATGCTGAAAATAGGGAGCAGTGATTCCTCTCATAAAAACTACAAATATATTAAAAACTGTAAATATACACACTAGAAATGCCAGATGTTGGAACAGGTGCCTACGAGAAATTGGCAACTCCTGTTTACCGTGAGACGTTGATTTGTTAAAAATACTTTTGTATATGAACCTTCAAACATGTGATTTTTTTAAGTTCTAACTTTATTGGGAAATAAAACAGTCGTGTTGATATCAAATATCCTTTTTCAGGTATAAAAGACATATGCATGGGATCAAATATAAGTTTTTATTTTAGAATTTTGATGGATGGGAATATTTAGGATTTCAATTATGACGATACATGTATGCTTTTTATTCAAATATACTTTCTTTCAGAAAAGGGTTTCTTGCAAAAGACCTTATACCAATACAATATATGATTTGTATCAATAAAGCCTCAATACTGTCAACATCCTTGATTAATTATCAATGTCATTACACAACTCTAAATTTTACTTGGATTTCTTTTATATCAACCTGGGGATTTAAAGTACATGTAAGTGTAGAATCTCTAATACTGAATTAAGAAAAACAACTTTTGTAGACAACAAGTCACAAGTCATGAAATGTTCTGTGTTGCGTTTTAATGGATGAAACATATGGAGATCACGAATGGTATTCAAGATCAAAAGTCCATAAAACTATACAAAACATGAGCATAGCAAACACAGACCCCAAAAACATCAGAGACGGGATCAAGTGCCATGGAAGAGAAAGCATCCCCGGTCGCACCCTTGTGTACTCCTTGTAATGATCAGGAAATGACGGAAAGATCCGTCGTCAAATCAGTGTGTAAAAAATGGAATAACAATTTGTATGAAAAACGTCAGTCAGCATTTGCCTCAATGATAAATTGTATTTGCTACAAGGTCATTGTATGAACCATAGAACTTAAAAATAATGTCTTTAAACGATACTGCTGTTATACTTGTTTCATCAACTTGTTTGTCAATAATTTACCTCGGTTTAGAAATTGTTCATACGTTCAGCATGCACTTGCGTATCGAATCACTTGAGATAGAAAAGTTAAAGTCGTCAAGTTTATCATAGATCTTGAATACCATTAATGTTTTAATCAAATAAAATATCCAAGTATGAAACAGATGTGTCAGCTTAAGCTTCCTAGGGTATATCGTATCGACATAGGAATTGAATTACCATTGTTTATTAAGAGTAGGTCGTCGATATATCTAATTGTCGAATTGAAGACAACTGCAAGTGTTTTCTTCTTTTCAAGCATAATATTTTGCACAATATTCTGCTCCATATGAACACAATAAAAGGTTTGCTAATAAGGGAGTGTAACTGGTACCAATGGGGATTCCAATAGATTGTCTCTAAAAATCATATGGATAATGTCAATCAGAAACTCGAATATTTTTTTGTCAACTTCAGAGTATTTGTGTGTGCAATCAGAATGTGTTTAAAAAAATAATTTCGGAAATTACCGAAGTCCAGGTCATGATCAGTACATTTACTAGTTTCATTTTTTTTTTTATTGAAAAAGCAACTGTCAATGATTTCAAAAATCCTGGACCTCAATTTATCGTGTGTAATCATAATGTATTAAGCTGAAAAGTTGTAAGATTTTAAGCTGTTCATTTTGGTTAAATCTGGTGTTTTCAAAATGTCCTAAAGTTCTTTCGAATTTTTGACTATCCACATATGATTCACACCACTTCTTAAATATATTTTTGAACAGCACTCTTGAAGTTTCTTCTTACTACTGTTAATATATAAGTGAGGAGTAAAGAAAGAGGCTTGGTTGAACTTGAATAAAATTCGAGGAAGACGTATTATAATATTAAAATGCTTCTCCTAAATACATGTATTAAAGAAGAATAAATCGAAAATCTATGAAATACAGATTTTTCTTTTTGAGTGGTTAGATTATAATATTTAAGGTAATATTCTCTGATATAAACAAGAGCCTTTGAGAAAGACCTATACTGTATAATGAATTTTCAATAAAGTCAGTATAAATTGCCTGGATTATTTGACAATGCCATTGTTATTCTTTGAATTGAATCAGAGGATGAGATTTTCTTAGGAGAAACAAAGAAATATTGAACAACAAGGAAGGATTTGATGTCTTATCTATATTTACAACCCATTAACCAGCAACTGACTGTATTCGAGTTATCAAAATGTTGGTTGAGAGAGTAAATATGTTTTCCTAAAAAAGGAAGCTAAATTGATTACAGAGAAAGATTTTGGTGTATCACTGTTCTCAAGAGCCCTTTACTTCATGCAGTTAACCTTTTTAAATAGATTTTGTGGAAAGAAATGTATCTGTTTAAAACGTAAATATACATGTAACGAACTGTGACCTTATCTACCTCACATATTTAAACTTTACCAGAAGTTCTAAACATTTAACGAACTGTGACCTTCTCTACCTCACATATTTAAACTTTACCAGAAGTTCTAAACATTTAAGAAATAAGGTATCATTTTTAAACATCTATCGGGATATAAATACGGGTTGGTCACGAGATTAAATTCCATAAAGCCCGAAGGGCTTTATGATGAATTTAATCTCGTACCAACCCGTATTTATAGCCCGAAAGATGTTTTAAAATGATACCTTATTACTTATATTTACATTTGTGACTTATTCATACTTTATATTTGTCTGATTATGACTTTTAACGTGGGAAATGCATTATTTTTCAAACCCAACGGCAAGTATTGTAATCCACTGATCGCGCGTCGACCCTTTATGACGTCACTGAGAAATTACGTCAAACGATTATCCAAACGCACATCTATGACCTCTTGACCCCATACCTGTATTTATACAGTTATAGATATGCATTCCTTTCAGTAGTGTTATATAAAGGAAAACATTTGCAAATGTAAATATTGCCTTTTTAATGTTAGATCTTTTACTATTGATTTGTTGGCAACAAAATGAATATTTTCTTCGTATGTAGATAATATACTTTTAATCGCTACATAGAAATATGCAAACCTGTACACTAAAGTCATGTTAAATGATACAGTAAAATTCCTACTTAACCCAAGCGATTGTTGAAAACCTAGGCTACAGAAAAATACAAATGGTCTCTTTATCTTTCAATGAGCCGTCACAAAATAAAAGGCTATATTTATTGGAAAAAAGAACAGTTATATTTGTTTTCAATTCCCTTTCAGATATAAAAGACATGAATTCAAAAAAACATTTTTTTTATTTTGTTGCGTAGGAGTAATACGCATTTAATTATTTTTTAATGCCTTATCTTTTGTTAATTTTCTAATAAACAAAAGATCAAAAACACAAACGTTCCTATACAAAAACACCCGCACACATACACATGGTCGCACACCCTTTCCTCCCAAAAACACATGTACAGCTTTTCATAATTACATCTGACAAACCAAGTCAAACATTGTCCATCTTTTATCTTGAAGTTATCATTATCATTTTCAAAAGCATGATGGCAATTTTCAAAATCTCTCCAAAAGATCCTAATTGTTCACAATCGCAAAGAGTTAACGATGAATCAATGTTTTCTTTTCTGTTTTAAATAATTATCAAGCATTATTTTCAGCCGTATTTATAATTATCTTTTGTAGAAAGGAATTAATTTTGTTGTCAGGAAGTTTATAAGAATTTATTATTGAAAGTAATTTTTTTCGTGTCTTTTGAGAGCAAATTGATGCATTCCAGTGTTTTTGTAGTAGGTTCATTTCAATAAAACTTTCATTTTAATTTCTTTGACTCTGGTGGAACAAATTCCTTATCTTCATAAGTTTATACAGAAATTTGATATTTGACACAGACATCATTTTTATAAAACAAATACCTACAGGTCTGCAAATTGATTTATACTACTATATGTCATATAAAACAGTTATTTTGAATCTTGATGATACTCTTTATTCAATATTTAAATAGTTTTGAAAATTATTAGAATCAACCATATTAAAAAAAACATTTACACAATTGAATTTTTCGTCACCTGAGTCTTTCAGTACTCTAAAATCTTTTTTCACTCAAGTTGTGTAAAAACTTAATTTTTTTAAATCAATGGAATTTTTGATATCAGTATATAAACAACTGAAGCATTCACATAAGTCTCCTGAACAAAAGTAAAATAAATTAAATTAAATTAAAGTAAATAAAATTTATTATTGAGTCAAATGCTGACTGATGTTTTTCATACAAATTGTTACTCCATTATTTATACACTAAATTGACTACGGACTTTTCCATTATTCCCCAATCATGACAAGAAGCACACTGTGGGTGTGAACTATCGGCAGGGGATGCCCACTCATCAATTTTACCTGATCCCACCTCTGATATTTTAGAACCCGTGATGCTCTTCTCCTATTCTGTATTGTTTTATGGACATTTGTCCTTGAATACTGTTTGGTATATCTTAATGTATCATTCCTTCGTTATTTTGAGTATTTGAAGATACTGCCACTATGACCCTTTCTCCGTTGAACTTTATAGCATAAAAATAATTATTCATAAACTCTCTTAAAACAGAAAAGGAAAACAATTCGAAATAAACATCGTATTGGTATTATTTACTCTGGATCTACTGTCGTCCTTAGCAGCTCTGCTCTTATTTTAGTTATTTGTGCTCGGACAGCTTGCTCATATTTTCTACCTCTTTTAAACCTTCTCAGTTTAAGACTATAATAACTGCTTTTTTACATCTCGTTTATATGTTTTTGAATAAATTTTGCAATCAGTTACCCCAGCATAATAGGTGTGTCTACAATAATATTTTTCTTAAATAACTTTGCATTTTTTTTTATTTAAAATCAGCTGTGTATGATGTCCAAAAGTCCGACGCTAATTCATTGTTTGAATAATGTTTTATAAAGTTTGAAAAGTCGTGCATTTAGAATTAATAATAATTAATAATAGTGTCTTATTTTCAAAATGCACAGAAATGCCTTCCTCTTAAACAATCTTTCGATATAGAAAGCACATATGCAACTCAATATTTCTAAATTAAAGCACATTTCTACGAATCATTTTAAGAAGAAAAACTCGCTCAAGAGAAATAAAACATTGACAAAGTAGTTTTAGAATTGCTTTTTTGTGGATACGCTCTTTGTACATACTTATTTTCCTTCTACTCTTTTAAATTGTTTATACTTAACTTTTTAACCTTTTTAGAACATGATAAGTGGTATCATCTTCAACCTTTACAATAAAAAAAAACAAGGAAGTTACTTATGCTATATTTAAATTATAAGCAATTATACATACTCAAATACTGTAGTTTGTCTTGATTTATTAGAATTTCATATGAAAATTTCTACTTTTTTCTAAGAAAGAAATTATATTTTTTCAAAAGGATAAACATGTCCTTGAGAGTCGCTTTCCTTTGAAAGTCTTGGTCTCGATTTTTTTTAAATCGGAATTATTTTTACTAATATTTATTCATTTATGTAAAAATATTTTTTTACTGCTGATTAAACAAAGAGGGATGTAGAATTTAAAGTTGGGACTAAACAGCATTAGAAACAAGGGATTGATATTGTAGGCCCAATCCTATGGATGACCCTCACCCTCGACTACCTTAACTTTGAGGTTCATTTTATGGATGGGGAAATTATTTTCACAATCCATTATAAATTTAATTTATTGAAACTTACATGCTCCATGAATATATTAACAAAACTTTGAAATCAGGGAGACGCCTCAGACAGTTTGCTAAGTTTTGACTTAAGTATGAACACTTATGAAAACTTATTTAAATATCAAAAATTCGATTTTGTGAATTTATAAAGTCTGCTTTAAATAAATTGAAATTACTTTAACGAATGTTGCCTTTATCCCGTGTTAATAGTTTAATAAAGATTTCGCTGTATGCTTGCCATGTTGAGAGTGATAATTTGGAATCAGTGATAAATACTACCCAATCCATCCCCTGATGAAAAACTAAAATTATTATCATACCAGTATCAAAGAAAAACATTTTATTTCTTTTATCCATGATATGAATAGCAGAATGTCTTCATGTCCGAATTCAACATTTCATAGTTCTACATGTTTTTGTGTGTGAAAAAAAGTTTAACACTTATACATGTACATGTACATCAGTCACCTCTAGTGACCGACTTAGTTTTGCTATGATCAAGTAATTCTGGCAAACTTCTAGTTACGGTCTTACGTTTATGACTATTTAAATTAAGTCCTCCTTAAGCATTGTCTAAGACTAAAGTAATCTTTATTTTACGATCCCCAGGTTTTAGAGGTTTTTACTTCTACAGAATTAGAGACATAAAATAAACAATTTTTAATATTCTTTTTTAATTTATGGCACTGAGACCCCCCTCTTCTCTTTGAATCTGCAAGTAAGAGTGCATGTTATCTCTTATTATGTTTTTACACCAAATTTATGAACATTGCGGTCGATAAAGTTTAAAATAGCGTTTAGCTAGACCATATATACACACTGAATTGTGGACGGAATTTTTTTCTTTATTTCCCAATAAGGACAAGATCACACGACAGAAGTAACCAGTCGGTAGGGGGTGCTCACGTCGCCATGGTTCCTGATCCCACCTCTGATGTTATAGAGGGCTGAGTTTGCTCTGCTCCTATTCTGAATTGTTAATTGGACTTTTGAGCTTGAATACTGTTCGTTATCACCATTCATTTCATTGGAAGAGATCGCAGATAAATTTTATCGTGCTCACTAAATATATGAAACTTGCTTAAATCTTCAAATGTATCTTCCAATCAATGTGCAAAGATTCGGTGTTGTCTGTAAAATAAATTCCGATATTCTACTTACGTAAAAACTGCTTCACAGAGCATATCACTTTACCGCTCTTAGACTAGCTTTGTTGATAGAGCTCTTGCACCGTGATCGTAAGAACGTGGGTTCGAAACCCTCCCCGTAACAAATCCAAGCCGATACAAAATAGATAGCAAGAGTTCCTTCGCCAAGCACTCGACATTTTGATGTGAAAGTAAGCTAGAGTATTTTATATAGGGAAAAAATAAGTAGAGGTAAAATAAATATTTTTGTCACATTTAGAAATTTCCTGACGTCAAAAAGATACAGCTACTCGTTACATTATATATATCATATATTCATATATATATAATTACATTTGTATATTTATATTTTTCTTTGCGTTTTACTTTGCTTTTTGTCTACTGATTCTCTTTAATGAATTATCAACGTTCAGGGAACGTGATTTAAACACTTTCACAACACTTTTATATTTTTCATTTCAGTGCACCTTAAATGGCTTTAAAGTATATTTACAGTATCTTTAAAGAGGGTAACAAAGGAGTAAAGAATATCTAAAACAGACATTTCACTTTTTACATCAGTATGTCGGCATCCTTTTCTTAAATTGACTGGGAGTTGTGGCTTTAGAAGAGCCCCATATAAAGATATACAAAAATGTTCCAATTTTAAACCTAAAATGTATAAAAATTTTCTTTGCAAAATGATAGTTGACAGCTTTAGATATCGTATCTACAAAATTAAGTTAGATTTGGTGGTTAATTCGTGGTTCATTTGCTGAACTCCCAACCTCCTTAAGAATTCTCATGAAGATAATGTTTACTTTCTATTTAAAGTTTGTTCTTGACCCAAGGGTTTTCTTCTTTAAAAAAAAGTTTCCGCGAAATGTACTTTCTAAGAATTCAATTTAGTCGCAGCTTCATCATATATAAGGAGAGCATTTTGTCCATTGCTGCTTTAGGAAAACCTCTAAGGCTGCAAAATGCTGCAGGAACTAAGACCGATTATTTTGACTGTTTTGCTTAGTAGTCTTACCGATTCGTATAATTTATCGTCCTTCAATTACCCTCCAGGAGACATAAAGCGATGTATTTCGATTCTTGGGGATAGCGTCGAACGATTTGAAGTTCTGCCAGGCATTGGATGGGACAATCTTGAAAATAGAGACAGAAGTATCCTGGTATCCTATAACTTCAGCAAATGTCAGACGACCGATGATGGACAATTTATTATTCCGGACAATGTATTTTCGATTCCAATTAAAACAAGCTATATTGAACTATTTGGAGAAATGTTTCGTCACTGGTCAGAATTCACGTCTACTACTGCAAGTTCTATCAATGTAGAAACAGGATTGCAATTCAAAAAGTTTAGCATAAGTGGGTCATTTTCTACTGAATTTGAAAAAATGAAAAAGAATCAAATACAGGACAAATCAGTAACAACGCGTGCTCAGGCAAGATTTGTGCGCTATTCTGCCAAACTGCAGCCTGACTCAAAACTAAGCCCTGCATTCCAACAGCGATTGAAGAATATTGCTTTCTATATCCAGAAGAATATGTCCAGAGTTGCATCGTACGAGAGTCAATTGTTAGTTCGAGACTTTGGAACTCATATTGTTTCAAGCACTGATGCTGGAGCGATAGTAACTCAGATTGATGAAGTGAAGTCAGATTTGATAAAAAGTAAAAATAAAGATAGCAGCAAAATCATCGCTGCAGTGAGTGCCTCTTTCCAAGATAAATTTAACATTAATAGTAACTTCAGTAAAACTGCTTCTTCCGAACAAGTAAAAGAATATGAGCGCAGTAGAACACACTCTGTTGTCAATACTTTTGGAGGACCTATATTCAAACCACATAATTTTACCCTAGGTGAATGGGCGTCAAAAATCAAAACAAACTTGGTTGCTGTTGATCGCGTTGGGTTTCCTATTTACGAACTCATTACTCTTCAAAGTTTACCCGATCTTCCTCCATTTCTTCTGTTTTCTGTTGTGGAACATGTAAAAGCTGCAGTAGAAGAATACTACAAATTCAACACCTATCGTGGATGCACGGATTTTGATTCTCCGAATTTTTCGTACACAGCAAATGTAGAAGACGGAACGTGTTCGTATAAAACAAGTAACTTCACATATGGTGGTGTTTTCCAAACCTGTAGTCAAAAAGGAGCGTTGAATGAAAACCTTTGTAAAGATCTTGTGCAGAAAAATCCATTGACGGGTGATTTTTCATGTCCAAGCGGATATAAGCCTGTTTTATTGTTAAGCAGTAAGATGCGGTCGTCAGAGACTCGCTCCAAGTGCACCTCTTGTGGGTTCCTTTGGCTTAGTACATGCTGTACAAACTACCACGTCCATGGGACTGCCTATTCAGAAGCAAAATGGTGTGCTGTACTGGGGAAAACCGCCAATAAAAATGGATTTCTTTTCGGGGGAATATACTCCAGTACTATCGACAATCCGGTAACACAAACCCATGGCTGTCCACTCTATTTCTATCCTCTGAAAATTGGAACTGAAATGAAGGTTTGTGTAAGCGATGATTTTGAACTAGGAACCAAATATTCTGTTCCCTTTTCTGGTTTTTTTAGTTGCAAATCAGGGAACCCTTATGCCATTGGAAAGGATTCATCATTGAATAACACGAAAGATTTGCATGCATTTCTAACATCAGGTAATCCTTACCTATGGCCACGTGGTTGTCCGACTGGCTATAGTATGCATTTAGCGGCTGTGGAGAGTGGTATTTGTGAAGTCAATTATTGCGTTAAAGCGCGTGCTTTTTCCTTGAAGAGGTTTCCACAATTACGCACACCCCCGTTCATGGAACTACCTACAAATGCGTTCAATGATGGCGACGATTCGACGGAAGTCTATGTAGTAAATGATGATAGAAAACGATGGATTCATCTTACACCAAAAGCACCCAGTGACAAAACATTTAAGCCTATGTCAGCGTTATCAAATTCATTCTCTATGAACAAGGGTGTGAAGATAGACATTTCTTTTATAATGGTTTATCAGATGGTTATCCTGGTAGCTTGTTTCCCTAATCATTTTTGAAATAAAATTTGTGAAATTAGGGGATGTATTTTATTATCATATTGCATGTACCAAATATTACTCTTAAATGTATTCACAAAATCATTTTGAATTACTAATATTTATTAATCCGACCATTGATCTCGTGTATGATGAATCTGGTAAGTCGGAAATTAACATTTGACATCTCGAAGACTGTGTAAAAAAAACAAACAATTAACAATACATAATTTCTAACAATTAATATTTTTTAACTTTTTTGCATTGTGTACAAATTCGTGTACTATTGATGTCATTTTTTTATGTGTTTGTGTTGCATATGTGATTTGAAATGAATGAAAATAAAAATACTTGCGATTCAATCATTATTTGTTGCAGAGTAAAAGGTCTGAATTAAAATTATCCTTTTATAGTACCAGGTAATTTTTTTTAAAGAAACTGCTACACTTTACCTTCAGGGGAGTTGCTTTCCACATTGATCGTCTACAAACAGGCACGTTGGAATAAAATAGTATATTTTGTTTTCTCAGAATTTATCAGCTTGTATAAGGGTTCACAAAAGGACGTATGTTCCATCAGGAATCAACAGGTTCCTTTTGATGATTATGGTTAACGTAAATGTCAGAGTTTTATGATACTATCACATATACCTGTTAAATCAAGATTACTCATGCCCTCCTCAAGCAGTTTAATTCGAATTAAACGTAAAGATACTGTGAATTGAATTTAAATGGCATTTACGTAGAGAATTTTTTGGGAAACAATTAATCTGAATTAATTAACTGCGCATTAAATTACTTCGCAAAGCTCCGCTTACTCTTTAAGCAGAGTTAATTCGAATTGAAGTTTAAAGCATACACAAGCGCTGTATTAAATCACATACCACATTTAATACCCAGGAGCAGACAGGAAGATTTTTAAAGATTTGATGCATTTTCACTATATAATCAATAGAGCCCCGCCCTAACACCAAAACCCCTGACCCTGGGGCCTTAAATTTCACAATTTATGTAGAGACACTCTTGCTCATCATAACTACAGGTATGTACTTAGTTTATTTATTACTCAGAAACAGAGAAGAAGATTTTTAAAGAAATAATGCATTTTCACTATATAATCAATAAAGCCCTGCCCTAACACCATAACCCCTGACCCTGGGGCCATGAAATTCACAATTTTGATAGAGGCACTCTTGCTCATTATAACTATGAACTTAATTTGTTTATTTAATGCCCAGGAGTAGAGAAGAAGACTTTCAAAGAAATAATGCATTTTCACTATATAATCAATAAAGCCCCGACCTAACACCATAACCCTGACCTTGGGGCCATAAATTTCACAATTTTGGTAGAGGTTTCAATGCTGATTACAATCATACTAATTGTTTGACTGCTTGATGTCCGGGAATAAAGAAGAAGATTTTTAAAGATTGAACTAATTTTAGTGGTATTCGCCCCACCCACCCCCAGGCCCCAGGGGGGCAGGGATCATGAAATTCTCAATTTTTGTTCCCCGTCACCCATAGATGCTATATGCCAAAATTAGTTGAAATTGCTTCAGTGGTTTCAGAGAAGAAGCTGAAAATGTTTAAATGTTAACGCACGACGCACAACGGAAGATGGACGACGACGGACAAAAAACAGATAGCAATAGATCACCTGAGTTTACTCAGGTAACTTAATAATGTGAAAATATGTTAATTAGTCACTATAATTATTATGTCAGATGGATCTGTTCTGATTTTTTGACCAGATTTACAAATGATATCAAATTGATAGTCTTACTGAATTACCTAAGTGTTGAAATAAAATTTTAATTTGCATTATGTTACTGAGAATTGAACTCTCCCCTTGAACAGGACCATGAATCTCTTTTTTGTACAAGTGTGTGTTCTAAATCCATCAAAGAGGTATCAGATGATATGCCATTACTCTAACTTTATAAACATATACATGATAAAAGTGGAGATCAAATGTTGAAACATTTTAGATTTTATCAAGTCACCTGATTCATTCCGGTAAACTATCGATGTCTGTTTTCATCCGTCGTTATGCGTCGTACGTCGTTCCTCATACGCATGCGCTAACTTCTTACCATTTTTCAGTTTTCTCTTTTTTGAAACTGCTTAACCAACTTCAACCAATTTTGATACATATGAGTGTGGGGAACAACAATTTTGATTTCATGGTCACTGTCCCATTTGGGCCTGAGGGACGGGGCAAACACAACTTAAATTTATGCGATCTTTAAAATTCTTCTTTACTTCTGGACATCACGCAATCAAACTATTGGCATGATTAATTATGCATCGATCTCTCTACCTAAACTGTGAGCAATATTGACTTTCAAAATTATGAATTTCATAGGCTCTGTTTTTAAACACAAACGAACTTAAATTGTTGGAAAGTTGCTTCAAATGATACTCAGGTAACTTCCACGTAGAAGGCAAACGGACCTCTTATTGATATACATATCCGTTCTGAATCTTTGGTCATGTAAATTAACATGTTTCGATCCCCGAAAAAAAAATCTCAGCCCATCATAAGTCGATTTGCTTTATGGTAACAAAAGTGTATTCTTATGGTGGATACAAGTTCACAAAAAGAAATAATTATAGAAAAGGGAATATTTTAAAAACAAACTATAAACCAATGACTGTATTGCTCGGGTTGAGAATATGTGTATTATTCAATATATTTTCCAGGAAGACGTAAGTGAGCATATTTCAGTAATATCTATGAAATATTATACAAATATGGACTCAATGTAGGTCAAAATGCATTATAAGGACCCAGGGTGACAGATATTGACCGAAGATACATGGAGCATCTCGACCGAGGGAGCTAGACCGTGCATTGAGTCCATATTTAGTATATTATATGAATAATACTTTCCCAAGTATATTAATACAATGTATATCTTCCTAATGTTTACAGAGATAGAATAACCATAAATAAGTAGAACGTAAATGTTTCAGAATTTATTGAATGTTACTCAGAGGAACTTGTTTCGATAATAAATTTTAACCCATAGCATTATAATTACGCAAGATATCTATCTCCGAATATCACAGTCAGCGAACGCCCTCCCCCAGATTGAGAATCGCACTCGTTTACACTTGCAGAGGGAATTATATGCATGGACAAAATATAAATACTTAAGTCTTCTACGATAAGATACTCTCATACATGACACAGTGACACTCGTCTTTATTTTCTTTAGTCTCCGTAATCGCGTAAACAGCGTCAAAATTGTTTGTATTCTCAGCCTCAGACTTCTTCACTTTATCTTTTAAATTTTCCTCATCTACAACTTGGAAACTAACTTGCGAACTTCCATGTTTGTTTAAAGCAAAAGTGAAAACGAGGCAGCTCGTGCGAGTCATTATTCGCTTTCAGCGGTCGTTATTAAAAAATAATTACTTCGTATTGACCAATTAGATTACCGGATTTCACAAAGTTATATAATAAATAGAAATAATAAACGGTATAAAAGCTCCAAGGCCATTAATGAATACAAATTTTGGAGGAGAACAAACACAGACCTCCATGTCAGATGTTATGTATCTACTGACGTTACACTCGCTTCGTGCTCCTTGTCATGATTAGGAAATAACCGGTAATTCCTTCGACAATTCAGTTTATAATCAATGGCCTGGCAATTAGGATCATTGTCTTTTACTAATTTAAATCTGAAGTTTAAAATGATTACATGACAGTTAGTTAGAGTTTTGAGAATCCACATCTGATTTGCACTACCCCTGCAATATATTTTATCACAATACGCTTTAAGTTTCCTTTGTCCGTTAGTAGCGTTGCTAGGACTTGGAAGGGTATTTACATGACCCGTCAATGTATTATTGTTTGAGAAGACGTGTATTACTCTGAGTAAGTTAAGAAATCGAGTAAAGGTAGTGTATGTCGAACTCACCACGGCTAAATTGGATTGTTAAATGTTTTAGATACTAAATATGATTTTAAAAATTTCATCATTAGAAAGTGGACTGGGTTTCCACATATGTGTGTAATGATTTTGGTATTATGTGATTTTCAAATACAAAACCGTGATCGGGTGGTTGTGAATTCGTATCTCGGTCGCGACTGACCTAAGTTGATAAACAAAAATGAGTAGCAACTGTTCCTTTGCCATGCGCTTGGCACTTTGAAGTGAAAGTTGTGGGTTCTTCGGATGAGACCTTAAAAATCGAGGCCCCGTGTCAGCGGCAGGCTTTGCCACGATAAATAACCTTCACTGCTCAATAGTCCTCACTGCCGAGTAAAGGTCAAAATTTGAAGCCCTTCATCGGCTTACGGTGACGTCTCTATATGAGTGAAAAATTCTCGAGAGGGACGTTAAACAATACACAATCAATCAATCAAATACAAAACGAAGAAAATTTGTTTGATTATCAGAATAATTACAAAAGCTAATTTGATTCGAAATTTAGACTCAAGTCTCCATATATTTTATTGGCTTTAGGTCAACATTTTCATCTTTTAACCCTTTTTTAACACTTGATTATGCATTTGTGAATACGAACAATATATTTTTTTAAAAAATGAACTACAAATTGTTTCTATCCATTAAAAAGAACTGTTAAAGTGTATTATAATGAAAACAACAGAACCTAGAAGTGTACAAATACAGGTAAACACTTTTTAAAACTGCATTCATTTCTTAAAGCTATCATAATATTTTTATTAATTGAAATAATAAAGTACGGCCCATTGATTCATTTCTCATTGTATTTTTAAAATTAGCACATCACCTGGTTAGACGGTTACGTGATCATATATTAATATATTGTGTACTACATGGAGGCAATATTGCAAAGGCATTTTCTATAGACGTCGAGCACGGTGTCGGTGTCAAAAAGTCAATAATTACTATTACGGCGGTATATGCGCTACATGTATTTCCATAATTTTAAAACAATTCAATATATGAAAACTATATATCATTCGGTCGGTAATTGTATACTAAATATATTTCAGCAAAAATATTGATAAAAAAATTCCAATTATCAAATATATCAAATATATTAATTCAACTAAATCAATTACGTCAAAAACACATGTAGATAGGTAACAGGAGCGTCGCACACGCAATAAAAACATGTTGATAATTTTCATAAAGCAAACAATTCAAACACAAAATTTAGCAGAAAAAATCAAAATATGATGTAACTGATGTAAAGTTTTACAATTGTGATTTTGTTCAATCCGAATGTTGTGAACGCGTTGTTCAAAATGCAAGACAGCGATGTAGATAAGCTTTATCCGAAGAAATTTTGAAGGAACATAAAATGTCATCAGTAACTTAAAAAAATAATTTTATGAGCAAAATCAATTTTGAAATGACATGTCAATGATTCTTTTTGTGTGTAAGAAACTATATTTTAAATTAGACTGATATTTTGTGTCGATATGTATGTTGGGTTTCTGATATTAAGCCGATTTATTGTGGGGACATTGACTAAGATGGTGTGTCACAAAGTTTGGAGATTCAATGTCGAAAAGTTTTTAAAATTCGTAAAATGGCAAATTTTGTGATGCTGGATGAAAAATTGATGTTGAAAATTATTTTAAATTCTACAAAATGTTGCAATGTTATTAAGAAATGGATTTCTAGACAGCATTTTAACTTGCGGTACCTTAAATTTTAATAACAATTGCCGTGTTACATATATTTACTACATGTAGCTATACGTCACAACTGAATTTGACGGCAAAAACATCACGTTTGAATGCTACACCCCAGAAATGACCTACATTTTAAGAATTCATTTTTTAAATTTAGCACCAAACAACGTTTAATTCAAAATGTGCAAGATCAAAACTTTATTTAGATATGAAAATGAATTGATTCTATAAAGAAGTGTTTGTTATTTAGGCTTTTTACAATGTCAACATAAATGTCACATATTGTCCAAAAGTAATAAATTTTACTATAATTGTATAAATGTGGTAACATTGATCATATGTGTAGTCATTGAAAATAGACATATTGAAAATTAAGGATTTTTATGAAATGTGCATCTTTTCAAAAAGTTATTGGTATATTCCAAGTAAATTCTTGTCAGAATCTGTACAAAAGTACCATTCAGAGTTCGAATTAAGACACGAGAAAAAGATCACACAAACCAAAATTTATGCAAGGATATGATTTCAAATTTGAATTAACTCACAGTAAAGTGTGTCAACTCTATTTTATGCTGGTATAAGATGTTCTATACATGGTGCGTTTACTTTGAATGATCCAATATTGAATAAGGGTTAGGGGTTAGGGGTTGTCGGTGGTGAGTACAAAGGTATTTGATTTTCATTACAAGATGGGATGGGACTTTGAACGAAAAAAAAATCAATGCTAAATCAGCAAAATATCTATAATCGTACAATTTACTAAAAACAAGAGACAGGATCTAGGGCCTACTGAGATGGATTTTTTTTAATTTTTTAATTTATCTCAATAAAATAAAAAGCATAAATTTAAAATGCGATGTTGAGCAAGTTTTGTTATTCTACCAATGATTTTTTTAAATGAGGCAAACCATGCTCAAACTTTCCTCCCGCAACATGCATGCAGAAGGGTGCAGATAATTTAATGACACGTATTTTAAATTACGTGCATTATATAATTGGCGGCATTACTGTGTTTTTATTTTTCCTCCATAAAAAAATGATAGCAAAAAAGTAACGTCAAATAAATTTTCTATAATTTCACGTAGAATAGCGTCATTTTGACATTACCGAAACTGACCCAACACCGTGCGAAACGTCATAATTAAGTTAAAAATAAATGAATGAAAAATTGTAAACATATCGCCTTTCTCAGAAAAAATTATTGTGTTAAAAAGAATTCGCATCTTATTATTTAAATTTCAATTCAGTGCAGAAGTTGAATACTAGTAACATGTAACCCTAACCAGCACTTTTAATTCCTTTAATCCCTTTATCAAGAAGTGCAAGCTTATAAAAGCAGTTAAGAAATGTGCCTTTTAAAGTTTAAAGAATATAAAATCTTATAAGTATACAAAGTGTATCATATCTTTTCAACATTCTAAAAATTTTAATACTATCACCGAATAAATTTCAAATATTAAAATATATTGGAAAATTTACTAAGAACCGGACAATTTGTACCCAGACAGGAACCTGTAACTTTCATGCATGAGTTTGGAAATTTTGGTGATGGTTTGAAACCCTGAATTGTTTTCTTTTTTCAGTTTTATGACAAGATGCCCTGAGGTGTTTGCCATTTACTTGCCTGAATAGCATTGAATATGTACACACGAGTAGTGCCATCTACAATACCAGCTATATACGTAGTGGGTCCTTTGTTTGTGCAATATGCCCCTTTATAAATTATGGAATTTAAAGAACTATATGCGGTATATTACATACATTTGCCCCCACAAAAGTCAAATTTTGAAAACTTCCTGAAATGTGCTGAATTCAATAAAATGTATGAGAAATATGAATTAACAGAAAATATTATAGTGTCAAAGCAGTGTATTCACAATTTTTGTTTTTATGACGTCACAAACTAGTCCAATTTTATATCCTTTTTCAGAAAGAGGACAAAATGGACAAAATTACAACAATTTTAGCTTTAAAATTTATAGAGCGCAAGTTGGTTCAGGAACAATAATGACATATTCATTGATATTATCATTCTACACATTATATCAAAATATTGATCCTGAACACACATGCGCTCTGTGACTTTTACTCAAAATATCGACGAAATATATACATTTTTCTGTAAAATTCATAAAAAAACTGAAATTCAGTCATGTTTATGACGTCATTACGTACATATGGTGTCATTACTTATGAAAATATTCCGTGCTTTGAAGTCAGCATATACTTATTTAACTTAAAAACTTAATTAAATATATCTCCATCAAACTTTGATTTTGGGGGCAAATATTGGTTATTACCGAATAAAGTTCTTTGACGCTTTTATTTTCTATATCTGTTTTACTTGTCCATGCTGTCAGGATATTTTTGTAAAACCGTATTTGTGAAATAATAATGCTATGGTATTTAAAAACAGGCTTAAGGTATATTATACCGCATATAGTTCTTTCTACTGAAGAATGATTTAAATGAAATATGGACTAATAATCAAAAAAAAAATGTTAAATCCCTTGTCGCAGACCACGTTCAAAATATACGATCCTATCCCATTCTGGCCGTGGTTAAATAAGAAAAGACTATTTTTAGCTCATTAAAATATTGACCAATGCGAGTTAATATCCAATTGCAGTTTACGAAATATTTCTGTATATTTATAATGTCAAGAATAATAGTAAACAGGCCTACATATTCAATATTACACTTTTTGTGATCAACGGGTAGGAGAGAGCTTTAAGCTAACTCCAATCCGTAGCTTGAGATTATGTATTTATAACACCCCTACTAGTGTGTTCGGAACCTTTTATTTTTCGGTGTTCTCCAAATTTTAAGACCAGATGAGTTCAGAGTAGCTCTGGCAGTGGCTCTGGCGAGAGTTAGCGAGACTTCAGCGAGGGTAAATTATTCACGGAAATGTGGCTAGGAAGTGACTAGCACGTAGAGTAATGGTAAACAGAAAAGTTATGTTGCGTTTCAGTTTTTACCACCCTAGAATCAACTGATAATGCCTGTAGAAATGTACTTCAATCAATCGATCTCTCTTACATTCATTCAAACTTAAATATTAAGTATTCTCTATAATACAATTTCTGCAGTCATAAATTAAAATTTCTTTTTGCAAAAATATTTTTGCATGTGAACTATATTTTTTGACGTCAGATTAGCAAATGAGGCACTAGCATGATTTTAACTGACCAATCAGCTGAATGAGTATTGCATTATGGGTTACTACGAATCCTACAGGAATTTTACGCTTGAAAAAAAAAAGGAAAATCTTATTGTAAATAAAAAAAAGCATTTTTAAAAATACTATGTTCAGCTCATAATGACAAACACATTTGTTCAATAAACGGTGGAAGTCTAGGTTTCTGAAAGTCATACTGCAAAAGCGATTTGCGTCTGTTTAATTTAAGGGAAACTTTTTTCTCACTTTCAATTACATTTAGTACCAATTTTAATACACATTTTCAGTATATCACTAAAAGTCTAAGGAGGGGAGGGGGGCAACCAGTCTTTCAATTAATATTTCCTATAGTATAAGTAACGTTGGGAAAAAACTGTTGCTACGCCCCTGAAGTCTTTCAGAAAGGTCTGGAAACATGTATTACAGGACATGGTTTCAAAAGAAACAGGCTATATCAATATCCTGTTTACTGACAATTTTATTTATAAAACCGGATCTACCCTATAACCTTTTAATAGATCAACCTAAACCACGTGTCTTGATTTTAAATCACAATAACATAAGTAGGGGTGTATAAATTAGTATTGGACTGAAGAACTGTCATACCCTATATAGGTCCACTCCAATTTTGGTATACATGAAGATAATCTAGGAATTAAGTATAAATACATGAAATTTATCCGCAATTTAGCGGGAGATATTTCAGGCAAAATTCTACCCTATTATAAATAGTATCTGCAAACAAGGTCACTATATATATATATATATATATATATATATATATATATATATATATATATATATATATATATATATATATATATATATATATATATATATATATATAAAGTAAAATGAAGTTTCCAAATTTCATTTAACACAAGCGCTTTCTGGATTTCATAATCCGTCTTCGGGTGTTCAATTTATGTACACCTGAAGACGGATTATGAAATCCAGGAAGCGCTTGTGTTAAATGAAATTTGAAAACTTCATTTTCTTTTTCTTTTATAATTATTTTCACCTGTGTGACATCAACTGTGAACTATTTTCAACTATATATATATATATATATATATATATATATATATATATATATATATATATATATATATATATAGACAGAAAATGTTTTATGAACTTTGATATTGAATACTGCTCGTTATCTCCATATCCTTCATACTGACTTTATATGTGGTAGTAAAAAAAAATAAAAGCAAATTTTTATGTATTCATCATTAACATTATGATAAACTTTTCCGCCACTACAGCGATAAGAGTAGGACAACAATATGTGAATGTGTAGCAATATGAATCATGTTCCCCTTCATCCCTTTTTTTCAAATATTAAAAGAGAAATATAAACACGGTCTTTAAGATGATTTTATTTTAACATGTTTAAAGAAACGAACAATGTTCATGCTTCGCAGATATAACCACCGAGGTATGTACCATTATCACAATTGACGCTATGGAACATGTACTGCTCGCTTGCATAAAAGAACATGCAGTCTTGGGGAGAACTGTCTGATCCATTAGGTTCTCCGGCGCCAAAGGCGTGATATTTCATCTCAGTCATTTGTCCGTGCTTAATCCATCTCCAATCCCCACCGGGTTTTCTCCTGTTGATGTTTCTTCCCCCAACGTAGAAATGAATTCCTGTCCATTTGATTCCGATATTAATTAATATTTTAAAATATACAAGCATTGTCCAATTTTGATCAGAAAAGGAATTATAAAACAGTCATGATATGCTAAATGCAAAAATAATTACAAATAACACCCATGAATTATTCTCTGTAATACCTGTAATCGTTTTCTTTAGAAATTCTTTCATTTGCAAAGCCTCTTCAAGAGTTTCAAAGTTGGCCAGATATCCACCCATGTCCAAACATTTAGCCTTAAAGTATACAGAAAAGCACATAAATCTCTTAAAAAATTATAGTAGGTAATGCTTATAATCTGTATTTTCTGAAGTGTTTTATAACTTACAAATGCTGTGTCTGCTGAAACGTTATCTTTTTTGATCAGATAACAGGAGTCCCAGAGCTTCTCAAACTGTTCTGGACAATCACCTTCACCTTTGTTAAAAGAACAAAATCACTTTGTATTGTCAAGAAAAAAATAATAAAATTAACTCTGATGATTTCAGCCAATTATCTGCCAATATTGAAGATTATATATTGTTTTGTATGTTTCATTTACACGCATTATATATTAATTATTGGAACTGAATTCAGCTTGCTTAACTTTAAGACATATGATATTTGTATTAAAAACAATACCACCGACGAGTTCAATTGCGTCAATCTCAACCCATGAATGGGACACGGAACAATCAACTTCGATTCGTAACTCGTTTACAGGAAAATTTACTTTCTGAAAAGAATAAAATTTCATTTTAAAGTTTGATTAGTTTTCTTATAGATATATTTTAGATTCATGGTTAAGCTCATTAAAAAGTTTATCTAAAGAAAATGATTTTAAAATTCAATGATATCTACAAAGATTATTTTATGCTTAACAGAAATATGTTTTATAAAGTGGTTAACATTAAAACCAGTGAATAGCAAGAGAATAGTGGAACCAATGAGAACAAGTATATACATGTAGAAGAAAAGACATTTAAACTCACTTGTAGTTCAGGTGAAAATATCCTAGACTTTCTGATTAAATGTGCTTGTGAAACCTTAAAAATCTCAATCCACTGGTTCACTTTGTTCTTTGCCAATATTCTTTTGACGGCTCCAGCATTTAACGTTTCATAGATATTTATCTCAGTAATCCACACCTTTTCAACAAACTTGACCTGACAACGTAGAGATGTATTATAAACAAAATGTTTAAGAAGGTATATGTACTATGTAACTTTGGTGTCTTCATATGAGTAAGAATCTTATATGAACTCCGAAATCTCTCATCAAGATAATATTTAGTATAGAATATACCCCTAGCAAAAAACAAAATAAACGACATCAGCATTTTTATTTCATATCTTTTACCTTATAATAATATCGTACCTGTCTTAGATATGTCTAAAATAATACAGTACCTCTATGAACTGATCTGCGTTCAGTTGTCCATTTGCCTGTGCCCATGTGCCCGGAATATCACCATAGCGAGGATAAATATTGGGTTTTCCCAAAATCTGTTTCGCTGAGTATCTAAAAGATTAAAAAATATATAAGATCATTAATAAATAAAAGTAGCTTAGTTTAAAAAGATAGATATATTGATACAGAATAGTTTAGGAATTTATTGTAGCTTAAAACGACTTTACCGAGTTGCGTCGTACTGTGAAGAAAATGCTGTCACTTCTGATGCCCATTGGCGTTTGATGGCTATTGCTTCATATTTGAAAAAAAAATATTACAAAACGTATCTTATCCTGGTTTAATATAAATTTCTCTTTTTCAGCATTATAAAAATTTTGATATATATTGTTAATTAAAATATGAATTTAAAGTATTTCTCTCTTTTTTAAGCATATATACATTCTGTAAATTGAATTATTATAAAGTGAACTTTCCTGTCTACCTCTTGAAGAAGATATGATACATGTAAATATACAAACACACAACACCAACATCGTAGTTTTCTTGACAACACGATAATGGTATCTGTTGCTAGCTTGGTAATGTTCCTATAAAGTACGCAAAAATACTTTAAGCTATTTATTGGATCATAGCTATACTCATATTTCGTTTTGGTATATAAAATTATACATTACATATTATTCAAATAACATCATTTTTTGTACACTGCAGCCTTTAAAAAATGTTAATTTAAATTTACTCTTTAAACACTTTGTTCTCGTCAATTTCCTCTTTTCAGTTAATAAGAAAGATATTCTTCTTTTCCCAATTCAAGAATGCCAATTTGTTAAATAAATAAAGATAGACTGTCAAATTGCAAATCATGATAATAGTACAGTATTAATAGCCAAAACCCTTCAGAATATCGATTCATAAAAAAGATAATCAAAATATATTTGTAACACTCCAAAATGCGATGGGACTCTAAAGTCTGAAGGTAACACCAAAGTCCGATGGTAATGCAAAAATCCGATGATCTGTGCCAAGGAGCACACAGCACACTGTGACCGGTTGGCTGGGGATGCTAACTTCACCATAGCACTTGATCTCACCTCTGGTGTTCTGGAGGTCCGTGGTTGCCCTGCTCCAATTTTTTGGATGTTAAATGGACTTTTAAGCTCAAATATTGTTCGTCTTTTCCATATATCTCATTGAACAGATATAGGTTTGGTTAATATCTGTCAATATCTCTATGCAAATATTACATGTAGTGTTTTGACAAAAAATATTGTCTCGTTTCTAGTCGGGTCAAATTTCAACTATACTTCATGGGAACGGTTTCTTGTAATGAGACCATCTAGTGCAAATGATTTCAGATTAAGAACTGTAATTAATTGTTTCCCTAATCAATATCAGTTTTGCATCCATGACCTATCCCTGATTCAGGTTGCTGCAGAAATGCTGTTTTAATTGAAAATAATAGCCATATATATACTTACAATATCAGACTCCTAATATCAGAAGAAAAGATGGATTAAAATGTGACGATTTTTCACTTCTTTTATAGTTAGCTAGAATCAGAATGTCTAGATTGTTATGTTACAAGATTGATAACCCTTTATGACACTTCTTCCTGTATTAAATAAAAGATAAAGATTAAGTTCAGAACATTAATAGAGAACAAAACAAGCCAAGTATTATAAATCTGTACTCGTCGGCGACATATGTCTACTCGTCGGCAACAGATTGAAGTTGAAACATACATAACTTTTGTAGAAGTTTGTGAAAAATATTACATTTCCTTGTTCCCATGAGCTCAAATTATATTAGATTGTATTATTAAAGGTAAGACTATCAAATATAATTTCGTAGTTCTGATAGGTGACCTGAACAAACCAATTTACAAATCAATTTTGGTTTTAAACTGCAAATCCTAACATAAATGATACGCGGGTATGTTAAGGAAGCATATAAGTAATTTCTCGGGAAATTTAGACTTTTTGAAGAAAATTTAGTTTAATAAATTACCAAAACCACTGATAAACTTAAATTGTTATTTACTATTGCATACAGATAAAAGCGTGTCTAACGCAAAGACGTGCATCACCGCCACGGCATCATGTGACTTCTATTAATAGCAAAATTTTCCTTAATAAAAAGGCTTACAGAACAGCAATACTCCGGAGTTTGATTATTTCTTTGAGTATGTAATATAGCTGAAAAAATTCTATTTTGTCTAAAAAGTGCTGCTAGAATCCAACTTTCTTGTCCGTAGAATATTTATTCCACGTATTCGTACGAAACCTTACCCTATGTTTTGAATTTTATACATATGAATCGAGATTTTTCGTACAACCATGCTTAATGCCTAGGTCACATTTCCCGGCCGGTAGCCATAGACTAGTCGTAATCGGTAGTAATCCGTGGTGTTAACGATGCCCCAACATCGGTCCACATCGGCCTATTAGTCCTAAAAGTATCAGTCACATTATCCAGCGATGTGCGTACGATGGGCAACAAATGCGTTTTATGAGAAAAATGGCGTGGTTGCCGGCCGGACTTACAAAAGTTCAGCGATCATTGCTAATCATAACACGATGTTAATTCCAGGATAATCGGCCGTTGTATACTACATCGTTCATACATTGGTGAACATCGTTCGTACATCGGTCGACAACGGGCCAATGTTTGGTCGAACATCGACCGATGATCGATCGTTATCTGTTGAATACCACTCAACCCCCCGATGACCTCAGATTCAATGGATATTGGACGATGCTCGGCCATACATCGGCCGATCCTTGAAAGATGTGATAATGATGGGTTGTCGATGAGGAGCGATGTGAGGCATCCTTGGAGACATCGCTGAATTTTAACTACGAAGTATTTCCTACCGATGACCCCACCGATTCGCAAAAAAGACTCAGTCACCGTCCGATCACTAGTGGTGCCAAACCGGCAACCACGCCATTTTCATCAAAAAACGCATCGGTTTCTCATCGTATACCCCATCGTTGGATAATGTTACTTATACTTTACTCGGGATTCTAGCAGCACTTTCCAAGTTTGTCAAAACGCAAACTTTCAATCTGTACAAATCGTATGTTTTGAAATATCCAGCTTATTGTTGTTATATCTCGTGAATCTTTAAAAAAATTAAATTCATTTCTTATATTTACATTATTTTTCTGATGACTTGCCATAAAGAATTCAATCCACAAAATGCCTTATTGGCCTAGCAAATATGTAAATTTTGAAAAGGACATTAGAAAAAATGTTTTGGGTTATTATGAACCTAAAATATTGACACATTTCACATGTGCAATAATTTCGTCAAAACCGGATGTTACGATGTCAAACTAAATTCTAAAACGCAGCATGGTTCGAGTTTTTCCGGAAAATTGCTCAAATTTTACACAATAAATCGTGAATTTCACATAGAGCACAGTCGTTACCGCAAAATATTGAAACATAAAAATAATTATAACTGTTCGACAAATAATTTTCAATGAAAATATTTTGCGGTAACGAGTGTGCTCATGGTGAAAAAAAAAATAAAATAAAATGTCGACGCGTGTAAAAATGCTATGATCATGAACCACCATATTCGTCTTTGTCTTTTATACAAAATTTAAAGGGCCAATTAGAAAGGTTTATAATATTGTTTATGTAAGTGGATGAGCACTAATATCACACAAGCAAGAAAATGTCAACTGAGGCACCTATAGAAACGTCTGGCTAGGCCTAATGGAATAAATATGATGGCTTCAGTCTAAAAACATATCCGTTAAAAATGCCGATTTATCGACAGTTCTTTTTCCAAAATTAGACTGATTTTCAAACAAGTACAACTTTCAACTTACTATATGTTTGACTATCGCAAATATAAACTTTCATGTCAATTATTATGTTTGTTTATGACTGTGACGAGTATAAGAAATAAGAGTTAATTCTAAACTTTGTTATCAAGAATCGGTAATTTTTTTAGAGTGACAGTCCGTGATTCATTGGTAGGTTATAAGACATCAAATAAATAGATAACACACATGGTGATAGAAAAAAAGCAGTCAATTTTCATTGAAGGCAATAAATGTGGCAAAGAATTTAAAAATTACATTTCTGAAATCACAGGAAAACAAACTTATGAGTTCAGAGTTGTACATGACGTTACTCGGTGTACGTCATTTGTGACGTCATAATAGATAGCAGTCATTGGGAATCAGTGGCAGGGAGAAATGGGGAAAATTCTTTTTTTTTTTTTTTAAGATAAACATGTAGTTTTCTGTCGCTTTGTTAAATTCATTTAATTGAAACGGGAAATTATCTATTATTAAAAAAAAATTAACAACTATGTGAACTGGATTCAACGTAGAAATCGTGTGTGTATTTACATAAAATACATATATTTGTATAAGTATCACATGTAGCAGCAATATATATATATATATATATATATATATATATATATATATATATATATATATATATATATATATATATATATATATATATATATATATTGCTGGTACATGTGATACTTATACAAATATATGTATTTTATATATATATATATATATATATATATATATATATATATATATATATATATATATACCGTAAATCTTTTTTTTTATTTCAAAACCGAAAAATCATTCATTTCACTACATAAAACCGCGTAGATAATTTTATGCACTTGCATAACGTGAAAAATAATTTTTAGCTTTCTTCAAACGTATTATGAAGAAGTGGTTTCAATTTTGTTTTCAGAAACAAGAGCTGAATCTAAAATATATGACCCTAGAAAGTGTTTATTATTATTTATAAAAGAACATCAAATCAAAGATCCTTCTTTGGCCATTATAGTGTTTCTCATTTCAAATATTGATTATTATGTATTTTAATTTTTTTGCATGTAGATCAATATTCAAAATAGCCCCTGCATTGTTATGGCTTAGGGTGGGGGGAAGGTGGAGTAGGGGGGCTATGTCTTCCTCTGCATTCAATATCTGAAAATCGCTGGATCCGCTACTATGAAGATTAGTAGTTTATCACTATACGATTAGAAGAGGTCAAGGGGGGGGGGGTCCATGCTTTGACCTAAATTATACGTTCATTACATACAATTATATGAGCATTATTGTGAACTACAGGACTTTTCTAAAGTATACTTCAAAATTAAATAATTTACTGTAACATTTTCTTGAAAAATGTTTTTAAAAGATAAGACCGCGGAACATTAACTGGCAAAATTGGAAATATACAGCTTACGTCATTTCTATCTGTTACAATCAAAACATTCAGTGATAGACAATGAAATGGGCGGGTACAATTCGACGCGGACGTTTGGAAAACATGGGATTGAAACTGCAGATCGAAATTCATTTCAATCCACCTCAGCTACGCTAGAATGCACATTATTACTGATTGACCGACCCAGAAGACAAATAATTTCAATTTTGGTACAGTTTTTTTTTTTTTTTTTTTGTCCAGTGTTTTAAATGAATAATTATTTAAGGGACAAATATTTCATTTCTGTTTGGTAAATATATGTATATCTTTGTGTTGGTGGTGGTGTTTTGACACGTACATATGTATAAGAATAACATACGCATGGAAATCATAATGTGAAAATGAAATTGAAAGTGATAAACGATAAGCTAGCAATGCACAATTAAAAAAAACATAATAAAATTATTACATGTAAGTCAATCGCTAACAATGTATTAACAACACACTACAAATACCGTACTCCATACATAAATTATTTTACTGGATTAAAGATGACCCAGCGATTGGCTGGTTCGCGACGATGAGAAAAAATATCTGTGAGATTGAGGTATGTGCGAATCTCGCGAATATTTCTCGCTTGCCTGTGAAAATTAATTAACAGCTGAGGCCTAATATTCGCGAGTGCTCGCCAAGTTATTAAAAATGTTTAGAAAAAAGGTCCTTTCAACTATTGTGTACATGTACTTCTTTTCAAGTAATGTACAGGTATTTAGATCTAGATTTTTATCGCAAATCTCGCTTCAAAGTATACACTCCGGCCGAAAGAGCGTTGCATTGTGTGATGATACTACTGGATCTGACAATTGAACAATTTGAATCACGGATTTCGTTTTGTAAAACAAGCTTTTTAATTGGTTAATAAGAACCCGCCCACTCTCGCGCGGAAAAAAAAACAAGTCAACAAACAAACTGTAAAAAATTTTTTAGAATGTAATATATTCCTTACTCAGACGATGCATGGATATCATTCGATGGCACACACTATTTCATTACATCCTACATGTATTTCTGCCGATTTTCTATTGACGACATTTTACACTTAAGGTGTTTTTTCTGTGCGACTTTTCAGTGCATTAAATTTTTTTTCTCCATGTTTTAGTCATAAGTGAGCTATTTCATTGCGTTGGCAAACACAAATTTAAAACGGGGTATTACTAGAAATCGTGTAATTACCCAGCAGATAGCGGACAACTTGTTATAGGTGGTAAAACATCGGATTTATTCAAAAGTTTGATGTTTTATTGTCAATACTGTCAAAAATATAACCATATGTTTTAAATGTATCTGTGCTACTACGTTCCCATTTCATCGGTCGCCATGGCAATAAACATGCAACCAGAAAAATCTAGATCTTTGTTCTTTTTTTGTGGGAAGTGAAATTTTTACTGTTATTGCGAATGTTTTTCATTAAAAATATGAAATATTTCTTATAATTCATGTTAAAAATAACAAATGTAACAGCATTTACCAAATCGAAGTACGTTTTATTTTTATTGGTGCATTGAAGAAAAAAACGAGAAACGCCAACGGCTGTGTTCACATTGGCGTCGGAAGCAAATTGAAAGTGGGGGGGGGGGGTAAGTGTAAGAATTTTTTTTGTTCCTCCAAAAAACCTGACAATTAGGAAAAGTGGGGGGGGCTAAACTTACGAAGATATGTTCAATGTCTATACTAAGTATATAATGGGAAAAAAAGTGGGGAGGGGGCTTATAAGCCCCCCTAGCCCCCCCCCCCCCCCCCCCCGGTTCCGACGCCTATGCTTTATGTGCCCCGGGAACATGCACCTGATATAAAATGACATGACTGCTGCCAGCTCTGAAACATATCGTATTTGAAGATCATTATACAGATTACCCACATTCACAATAATTTATAATAAGGTATTGTAAAGGTCTATTAAATTCTTAGTTCAAAACTTACCACTTTTTTGCCCGTTTTCTACAGATGTTCTACTTTTACTTCGAAACATTCCATATTTGAAAAAGTGGGCGGACCTATAAAAAAAGCACCAATCAGATTCCTTGTTGGATTGCGCAATCGAAAGTCGGTAAGATTCAACCGATTTCAGTCATATTCATCAGTATCATCACCCAACGCATCTCAATATCGGCCGAAGTGTGTACTTTCAACTAAGATTTGCGATAAAAGGCTGCAGTATCAACTATTTTATGTATCTAAAACTACCTCAGTGGAAGTAATTTCCAATATTTTTTTTTAATTCTATTCATTCAGAATTATCATCTTGATTGATTATGAAGTTGATAAGATAAATATAAAATTGATTCTAATTAATGCATTTTAAAAGTCCTATATTCCTAAATATCTGTACATTGTAAAAGCAAGGTCATTCTATCGCTAATTGACGTGACGTTACGTTACAAAAATGACATTCCTATTGCGTTTTTCATTTCAAATATTGCCATATTGCTAGACCTCGTTTTTAAAAAGTATAATAGATATTGAAAAAAGAAAAAACGGTTATGAAAAGCTTAAAGTCTATACTATCTGTGATAAAAATCGCGTTCATATCTTGCGAGAGGCATTTTTTGATGGTTCGTGGACTTTACTCTTTACGCCGTTCAACTGTCATTTTTAAAACAAAACAGTGTGCGCTATATTTTTTTTTACTTTTTGACGTCAAGAGCGGTATCATGACGTAACAATGGAAATATTCATGCTTATTCGTGATACATACCTAATGTAGTTCATGAGAAAATGGTTGCATTTTATTTTGTAAAGAATCATAGTGGAAATTCATTGGAAATGTAAATATATAGAATTATTTTTAATTCCAAATCTATCACTTAGAAGATAGGCGAGATATCTGTTCAATATAGATATCTAAAGCTAGCTGATAGCTAGGTTAGCCGTTACAATCTTGAAGGCAGCTCTGGCATACAACAAAATCTGTTTCGCTGAGTATCTAAAAGATTAAAAAATATATAAGATCATTAATAAATAAAAGTAGCTTAGTTTAAAAAGATAGATATATTGATACAGAATAGTTTAGGATCTTATTGTAGCTTAAAACGACTTTACCGAGTTGCGTCGTACTGTGAAGAAAATGCTGTCACTTCTGATGCCCATTGGCGTTTGATGGCTATTGCTTCATATTTGAAAAAAAATATTACAAAACGTATCTTATCCTGGTTAAATACAAATTTCTCTTTTTCAGCATTATAAAAATTTTGATATATATTGTTAATTAAAATATGAATTTAAAGTATTTCTCTCTTTTTTAAGCATATATACATTCTGTAAATTGAATTATTATAAAGTGAACTTTCCTGTCTACCTCTTGAAGAAGATATGATACATGTAAATATACAAACACACAACACCAACATCGTAGAATTTTTATTTTTTATTTTTTTTTTTTATTTTTTTTTTTTTTTTACAAATTTTACGTTTCATAAACCATTACCGAAAAAGAAGATATTTTTCTAAAATTCTAGATAGAATTCCTACGGGTCTTTGGAGCGAAAAGTGCAAAAAGTTTGATACAATGAAATATTTTATGGCTCATGAAGTTACTCCTCAAATGCTGAATAAATTAAGTGAAGCGAAAGAAAATTGTAGACCCCAGCTTCATCCAACATCTACTAGATCCAACAATGTGTCTTTTTTTTAAAACTAGGATATTGATTAAGGTTTAGAGTCCAGCATAGGTATGGTAATTCAAATTCATTCCTTATTATTTAGTTTTGTCAATTAAGAGTAGAAAACATTTCATCTTAGATATGACATTTAATTAAAAAAAAAATTAAATGTAAAATCAAGATGTATAATTATGTAAGTAACCCAGGTTTATAAAGTATAATCTAATTTCTACAACCAATCAAAAAGTATGCTACATCTTCAATTAAATTTTAAGGATTGTGTGGAAAGCAGTCGTGTATACGTACCCAAGCGTACATTTACACACACAAACGTTCGCATCATTTTTTAAGAGAAAAAAGGAGAAAGAGTTGGGGACAACCGAATAAAGTTCCATGACTGATTGTATGCATTTAAGGCATGTGCATCATTTTGCAAAAGAAATAATATTGTAAATAAGTAATTTAAAAACAATTGCAATAAGAAAGAAAATAAAAAGATTCACTTTTAGGGATAAAAAAAGTAGTTGAATCCATACTTTTCAAAAGTTATTCCCCTTGCCCGCCATATTTGAGGAAAAACCAATAGAATCCTTACACAAACCTTTGTAGCTCTAACTTAAAATATTCTGTTTATCTTGTATATTGAAAGTCCCAACCTGGGGCTACACATATGTCAAGAGACAGATATCAAATACATTGGATTACTCAGCATGCCCAAATGTTTGGTAGATTAAAAATGAGAATATCATCTCTTTCCCTTTTGGCTTTTTTGCACGGGTAGGATTATTGAAGCATATAAATCAATTTTCGGGAAATTAAGACTTTTTTTTTGAAGAAAATTAACTTTAATAACTTATCAAAACCACTGATAAACGTAAACTATTATAAACTATTGCATAAAGATAAAAGAGTGTCTAATACAAAGACGCGCGCCACCACCACGGGGTCACGTGATTTCTATTAAGGACAGATGATCGATACAAACCTTTTTTTCTTTGGAGAGACTTAATAACATTTCACGGGTTCAGAAAAGTAGATAATTCTGAGCATTTTTTCTTCTAAGAACTCGAAAATGAAAAAAATAAAATGGGAAAATATTAGTAATTTTTCTATAAAATTACAAATATGGACAAAAGACACTCAGTTAAGGTTTACAGATGAAAATAAATTTTATAATATATTACCATAGTGCTTAAAGTGTAATATGAACTTTAGAAAAGTATACCAAATCAGATGAATTTTATCAGGGAAAGCAAAATGGTAAAAATCAACGTATATAATCTTGCTAATTTTTTGTCCTTTTGTTTTTCCTCATAAAATTCACCATGCTTGGTATACTTTTCTAAAGTTTATATTACACTTTTAGCACCAAGGTGACATATTTCGAAAAAAATCGGCACATAAATACTGTTTTTACTTCAGTGGAGAAAATAACAATCCAACAAAATATGTCTTTGATTATATCAATCTTTTTAAAAGTTTGCATTACATGGTTTGAAAACAGATTTTATAATAGGTGTTACAATTGAAATCAAATTATATCCCAGGGCAAATCACTTTTTGCAGAACCCCCCCCCCCCACAACTTTTTTATATACAGTGTTGAGATGATTCTTATTATCTTGCATGTTGACATAAATAAGTGCATGTCAACATAAATATCCTGCATGTCTACATAATTATCTCGCATATTAACATAAGTATCTTGCAAATTGACATAAATAAGTTGCATGTCGACATAATTAATTCGCATGTTAACGTAAATATCTTGCATTTCTACAAAATTATTTTGCTTGTTAACATAAGTAAATCGCATCTTCTCATAATTATGTTGCATCTTGCATCTACGATGTCAAATACGGGCGCCAGCACATGATTTTATCCAAATTTAAATCAGATTTCCTGAAAAAGGTTTGTAACTTACAACTTACAACATAATTATCTTGCATTGTCAACATAATTATCTTGCATGTATACATAATTTTCTTGTATGTAAACATAACTTTCTTGCATGTTAATATAATTTATTTTGCATGTAGTGGGCAGAAATATGCACCATAATTGATGATAAAATTAACAAATATTATTAGTGTTTTTTTTAATCAAAATTAGTATAGATTAGGTACATGTAAAAATGAAATTATTATTAAAAGTTAAAATTTGGATATATTGCTTGAATTAATAAACATCAAATCAAACAGATGGTCTAACAGAAAGCCTCATTATGTCCTACATATTCATACTGTGATATAGTACATACATGAACATCATTTGGCTCTACTTCATAGTATACAAAAGAGTATTTCTACTGATTATAGTTGAACAATTCTTTAATGGTTGGCAAAAAAGCGGGAAATACTTAGATTTCCTAGGACAATGGGAAATACAGTGATCCCCCGTTATAACGCCAACATTTGTACCTTCGTCATTTTGGCATTATAACGGGGGTGGCGTTATATCGGGGGGAGAGAAGTGACGTTCACAAATAAATGAAAACAAGTTTTTTTATCAATGTACTGCATGTATTTCAAGATTTTAATGCCTTTTTATCAAATAAACAAATATAAAAGCCCGGGTCAAAAGCTTACGTATGCTTGTCAGAAAATCGCTGTTTTTTGAAATAACATCTCAGTTGACAAAGACACCGTAAGGTCACAATCGTCGACAGGTGTGCTATTTATAGATCGATTTTCATCTGTGACTTACCCGCTGTGGATCCAACAATTTCTTATCGTGTCGGGAGTTACACTTTCCCATGCTTGTTTAATAAAGGGAATACCTTCACTTAATAATACTTTCGGTGCATTATTTTTGTCAAAACAATGAATCCACTCGTGAAATTTAATGATTTCCAGTCTTTGTTTCAATTCCAAGATAACGCGCCTTGATTTCGGCGAGTCAGCCATATTCAGACTTCAAAAAGAAGAGTAAAGATTTGATCTCAAATAATTATGTATGGAACTTATTATTTACTCCAAACTTTGATACCTGGAAGACTAATGACGGATAATTGCTTAAGACTGTTCACTGAAATTCTCCCCTAAGATCTAATTGGTGGTAATTATCGGGGGTGGTTATAACGGTAATGGACAGATTTGTACCTGAAATACGTTGGCGGATGGCGATAGGCGGGGGATGGCGGTAAAACGGGGTTTTATATAGCGAGGAAATCGGGACTTGAATTTTTTTTGGCGGTAGGCGGGGGTGGCATTATAACGGGGGGAATTATAACGGGGGAGCACTGTACTATAATTTCCATGAATTATTCATATTTATTGGTAGTCTGATATATAAGAACAAGATGCATATTCATTACTTCAACCCTACTTGCTGGTATCAAAAAATGCAGTTTACATGTACCTATTTGGTCAGTCATCAACATAGTATCACTTTCTCTTTCAAAATTTCAGGGTTGCTAGTACATGTACTTCATTTTGAAAAATAATATTCATAAAACACTAATATATACATGTACCTTAAATGCTTGAGGGTCATTTGTGTCTTAAGGTAGAACCTATGTCGGAGAAGTCTTTGTCACAAGATTTTCAAACTTTTAATAATGATAAATTAGCACCCGCTTATCAATCAGTCAAAAGCTCATGACATGTTTCCTTGTTATTAAATGTAGTGCAGGCAGTTAAACATTGAATGATAATTACATATTACGACTTCACAATTTCAGGCATTTTCAGGGGTACTTGTCGTGCAAAGAAGACAAAAAATCAAAAAATTACTTCTTTAATCATCGTGGTTTTAATTGTTTATTAATTGAACAGTATCAAACAATATTTCCCGAGAATAAATTCTTTTTAATTCAATTGACATAAAAGATAAGTCCACTTTTTAAAAACTATAGGCAAATGAACTCTGTTTATTTTTAGTCAATTTTCCACCCTACATTTATAAATATTTTTCAGAAGTCTTTGTCACAATGTTTTCTATTTTTAATATGATAAAGAACATACCAAAATGATTACAAAAAGTGATTAAAATTTATACCTTTCCCCTCTAACTAATGAGAGATAGGTAATTTACCGATCCTGATATTCTTGACCTTTTTGCACTTACACGGAATTTAGTTTGGCGTTACTTTCAGATTAAAATTGTTTATAAAAAATTGTACTTTTAATTTAAAAGGATCATATATAATAGAAAATTGTAAATTTGTAATCAATTGTAGATTGTAGTCAAACTCCAAGAATATGAATAAGTAAAAAATAATATGAAAAGGAATGCACATCACTTCATGATAGGTATCACAAAATGTACACACGATCTACAACATGTACATCTTTGACTTAGACACATTCATCAACATATTACAACTATTTAGTTGGCAAATTTTTTAGGATTTTTGCATTCCTTCAAAATATTATGTTACATATGTACATACATGTACCATTTTCATTATTAAAGTAAGTTGTTTGCATTGTTATTTCATTACACAAGATGGTATCGGATTTGTTAACTTAATTAAGGTCAAGATCTATTAATTGAAAGGTGCCTACAGGTTTCTCTAATTCAAGAAACATATTTAATTAAGCATTATAACAAAAAAGAAAATTAAATTAAGATTATTTCGGCATAATTTTAAATTGAATTCTGTGAATATATTTTCTACCATTCCTATTGAAGCTGTAAAGTACGGGAAAAAGTGACATTTAATTAATTATGACGTCATAATGGATCTAGCACAGGCTAAACACATTCACTAGTTATGACGTCATACAGCGTAGGTTCTACGTTAATTGAGTCAGATGTTGTCTATAAATGTCCATGAAATGCACCGATAGTTATCGACCTACGTACCCTGATTTCTTTACTTATAATTAATTTTCAATTAGTAAATAGACAAATTGCGTAACATGACAACATAGTAATATACATGCTAGTCACAATAAGATAAAATCAAATATATAAGAAAAATCATCTGACATTTAGTGGAAAACAATACCTATCAAATGGTGTTATTATATATAAAACAAGATGTGTTTGTAAAACACTGATACCCCCGTATGGCAACAAAGCAACGATTAAGCTTTTCTTAAATGCAAATTTAATTAGTTGGTACCAAAAGTAGGGTATTCTCGCTGGAAAACAATTGTGTAATTTGAAAGTAAGCTAACGTTAAAGTTTTTTAATAAGTAAAAAAATCTCCAAGGTCAAGGTCAAAAGGTCAATGTAATTAGTATCTAGGGAAAGGTCTTGCCAGCCACATAAAATACTTATGTAGAGCATGAAAGCCCTACCCCTAACCGTTCAGAAGTTATGGTCAACGTTCAATTTCTTAAAAAGGAGGTCAAACTCGAAGGTCAAGGTCAAAGGGTCAAAGTTATTGTTATCAAATGAAAGGTCTTGTCATAAGGATAAAACATGAAAAGTATGAAAGCACTAGCCCTAACTCCTAAAAAAATGTGGTCAAGGTTTGCTTTTTTAAAGTAGGTCAATCTCAAAGGTCAAGGTCAAAGGGTCAAAGTTCTTGGTATCCAATAAAGGGTCTTCTCACAAGGATTACATATGTGAAGTATGAAAGCCATATCCCTTACCGTTCAAAAATTATGGCCAAGGTTTACGTTTTTTCACAAGTACTGAAATCTACAAGGTCAAGGTCAGAAGGTCAAAGTTGGTAGTATCCAGTGAAAGGTCTTTTAACAAACATTACATTGGGAAGTATAAATGTCCTGCTGTCTACTGTTCAAAAGATATGGCCAAAGTAAAATTTTAAAATTTTCATGTAAAGTAGGTCAAACTCCAAGATCAAGGTCAAAAGGTCAAATTTGGTGGTACCCAAAGAAAGGACTTGTCACAAGGAATACATGTACATATAAGAAATATGAAAGTCATAGCTCCACTATATCAAAAGTTATGGGCAAGGTTAAAGTTTTTGCGGACAAACAGACAAACAGAGAGACAGACAGAGACAGAAAGAGAGACAGCTAGACAGACAGACGGACACGACAAAAACTATATACCCCCAAAACTTCGTTTAAGGGGGCATAAAAACTAACATTTACAAACAAAGTTCATAGAAAATATAAACAAGCATATATTCAATTGGTATAAGCCTGTACTTTGAAATATTCTATTCTATCGAGCAGCAAGTAAAACATTTTGATTTTAATGTGAAATGAGTGTCAAGTACAACTTGAATCAAAACATCAAATCAAGATGTATACTATAATACACCGACAATAACCAATTTGTAATGAAATAGTATATTTCTTTTAAAATAAATTTTAAATGATTCAAAATAGAAATTAATTCCAGTTCACAGATTGTCTTTATTATAGATCATCATCTTGTTTAGTTATCGTGTTTATTCATACGTTTACGTGTTCGCATCATTATCGTGTTGATGTTAAACAAAGTAATCAGATCCTTGAAATCACTCGAGACTACTTCATCGCTATAGCTGGACTGAGGGTAAACGTCGTTAGGGTTAAGACCGAGAAAGTATGCCACCTGTTCGCACCGCTCTTTGACTCTTTTGTCTCTGAAGATCTGTTTGATATCTTTGATTCCAAGACGGTCGATTTTTGTCAAAAGAATAAGCTGGAGTGTGTCTGCAAAGAGAAATATTTATGTCAATCTGTAATGATAGGCTCGATTCAAAACCTTCAAAAATTCCTTAATCAAAAACTAACCTTAATCGTTTTACACATATAAACTTGAAAATGTACCGCATAAGTAGAAATTTTAGCGCAACGCAAATTTAGCGATTTTTCCTTAAAAATGGTTTTATTTTTAGCGATATGTCATTTGAGCAATTTTAAACAGCTCACTAAAAAGCTATTGAAAATAAAGCAGAAATTTTTTTTTAGCGATATTCAATTTTAGCTCGACCTTGGCAGCCTCGCTTATAAAGCCCCCCCCCCCCAAAAAAAAAAAAAAAAAATCATCGCTAAAAATTCTGCCTGCTTATATGGTTATTGATTTTTTTCTTCCAAACTAATGAGGCACCATACCTTCATGAATCTTCATACTATTATATTATGTTTGTAGCAACTCTCGTAATTTTGGAAAGGGGAATGAGACAGAAAGTTGAAAGGGTGTATAATGTATTCAGTTGAAATAAAATAATATTTTTTGAATCCAAACCAAGTATTCTTTGATATACAATAATCTAGTTTAATTTATCAATAAATAAATAAATAAATAAAAAAAATAAAGAAAAAATAAAGAACTTGTACCACGTAATGTTTAATACGAGATGTCCCTAAAAGATTCCGCACGCAAAGCGTAACATCTCCGCGCAAAAAAGTACCGCCATCCCGATAATAAAAACATTATTTTATGGTTGTAAGTCCGCATTCACCCATCTGCACACACGTCGTTCCTTTATTCCTTATCACTTTACGATAGGATAAAAATCACTTATTTTCTTTGGGAAATAAAATACAATAAAAGGGAATTGAAGTTTTGAACTTGTTAAATTCTCTAATTGTATATAAATAAGCTAGCATTGACTTTATTTGGCCCCGACCTTTGAAAGTCACATGAAAATATATGTAAATCTTTACCTCAGCTTATTATTGACTTTTACTGACCAATCAATTTGCTTATA
>NW_026938886.1:0-8832 GCF_032062105.1 Saccostrea cuccullata | reverse complement strand
GACAGATCATTGTAATGTAATGAATTTTCATCTAAAGCAGAAATATCTGATTTTTAAATGTGTACAAGAATGTGAAAATTATTGAAAGAGAATACACATTACTGTTTCATATGATTTACATATGATGCCCTTTTCATATGATTCTCATGATATGTAAATGGCTTGAAACACACATAAGTGTTTCATATGATTTACATATGATGCCCTTTTCATATGATTCTCATATGTAAATGGCTTGAAACACACTTAAATCATTCATATGAAAATCATATGTAGTTATTTTCATATGATTCACATATCTGGGTCATATGTGGATCATATGATTTGCTTCACATGATTCACATATGATGCCCTTTTTCTATGATTCTCATATGAAACCAATCATATGAGAATCATATGATACTCATATGAGAATCATATGTGGCGAAGTTGCCTGTGTATGTTAGAGATATTTATTCTTAATATGTTACCGTTTTAGAAAATGAATGTGAACATGTTCTGTGGATAAAACTATTAGGGAAAGCTTTTAATTAAAATGATGTAATTATTGGTACTGTTTACATCCCACCTATAAATTCTCGTTTTTCATCTACAGATATTTTTGATGATATAGAAGTAGAAACTAATAATCTAATTGACAGTTTAGATAGCATTTCTCTTATGGGTGATTTTAATAGTAGGGTTGCTATGGAGAAGGACTATATTGAAAACATTAACTCTCATAACAATGATCATTTATTTTCAAATGACATAATAGATGAAAATATTTTTCTTAGTGATACATGTGATGTAACAAGACTTGAAAATTATGGTTTATCTGTTGATAGAAAGTCAAAAGACAAAACATTGAACCAATTTGGTAAAAAACTGTTAACTTTATGAAAAAACTGTAATATTTACATACTAAATGGACGATGTAATACTGATATAAACGGTGAATTTACATGCAAAAACTGTAGTATAGTAGACTACTGCATTGCAAATATTAACTTTATCAAACAAGTTTCAGAAATGTCTGTTTTAGCTTTTTCTTCATTGTACTCAGATGTGCATAATCCAATAGAACTAAAAATCAGAATACATCCTGAATCAATGAATTTAAAACTAGAAAATAGTCCATATAATTGTAATGATCAATCAGAAAAGGCTAAAAGGTGGAATAATAATGAAAAATTGACTTACCAAAACTGTGTTGAAAATAAAGTTAGTTGCATTAAAGGTTTAGAAGAAGAGCTTTTAAACTGTAATGAAGTTTCCTTAGATTTAGTTGATAAAATTGTTGAAAAAGCTGGTGAAGTTTTAGTTGGAAGTGCTAAGGAAGTTTTTGGTGTTTATAAAAAAGCCACTTTTTCACAGGAGAATAAAAAATGTGTCTTTAAAAAGCCATGGTTCACAAAAGACTGTAAATCTGCTAGACGGAATTTTAAAAAAGCACAACAACTGTTTAAACGATTTGGAGGTAATATTTTAAAAGAAGATTTGTATGAAAAGGAAAAGTTGTTCAAACAAAAATTAAAATCTGCTCGAAATTTTCATAGGACAGATATGAAAAGGAAATTACAATATTTAAGATCATACATGCGCGGATCTAGAGGGGGGGTCGGGGGGGGGGGGGGGGGTCAGGACCCCCCTGGAATTTACCAGGTTAAAAAATGTATATACTAAAACAAGAAAAAAGTTACCATGGACCCCCCCTGGAAAACGCTGACCCCCCTGGTAAACGTGAATATGTGTGAAATGGGTATGAAAAGTGAAAGATTTGAGGCAATAGAAGTCACCACTATACCCCCCCCCCCCCCCCCCCCCCCCACCCCCCGAAATAGGTTTTTGATGTTTGGGCGAATTTATGTTTTTTTGGTTGTTTTTTTTTTTTTTTTTGCTTGTCAAGAAATTTTTGGGATAGGTTTTTTTTTTTTGGACAGAGGTGGACCCCCCCTGGAAAAAATTTCTGGATCCGCGCCTGTCATATAACCCAAAAGAATATTGGAAAATATTAAACTCTGATGGTAACAATAAATGCTGTAATGTAGAATTATCCAAACTATATGATTTTTAAGGTCTTCCGTTTCAGACGGAAGACCTTATAGTGATTCTACTGTTTTTTCTTATTATTATTCTTATTATTATTTTTTTCCCCAAATCTTGTCGGCAGGATTTCTCAGAGATGGCTGGACGGATTTTCCTGAAATTTTCAGGGATGATAGAGAATGAAAATACCCCGAGACGTTTTTTTCATTTTTTCAAAATTCACTTCCGGTCGTCAGATATGTCCGATTTCCGCTTTTTTCAAAAATATTTAATCCGAGTGAGATCTCAGAAACGGTAAAAGATTAAGGCACCAAACTTACAGGGATGATAGATCTTGATAAGTAGGCAAATCCATTTGGGTTAAGATCGTCCGCCGTTACTTCCGGTCGTCACAGGAAGTGTTCCTAAATAACGAAAATTTCAACTTTTCTTTTTTGAAAGTTTTTTTGCATCAGATTATAGCATCTTACTCGTAGTTTTGAAATATGTCAGTCCCACCGGAAACAAAAACGACAACTTCCGGTTATAAGAGAAAAACTGCATATTTTCAGTATTTTTCTTTCCCATAAATATTTTTTATAGATTAAGTTTTTGAAATGATTTTTAGATATGTTATTTAGACCGCAAATGACTACAGTAACGTCAAATATCTTTGGAAAATTCACTTCCGGTCGCGTGATTTCCTGTCCTCAAAATGAAAAGTTCTTATAGCTATATCTCGGAAACGGTAAGAGATGTAGACACCAAACTTATAGGAGTGGTATATCTTGACAAAAAGGCAAAATAATATAGGTTAAGATTGTCCGCCGTCACTTCCGGTCGTCACAGGAAGTGGTAAAAAAATCGGAAATTTCAACTTTTCTTTTATGGAACGTTTATTGCATCACATTATAGCACTTTATTTGTAGTTTCAAAATATATCAGCTCCACCGGAAACAAAAACGACAACTTCCGGTTATAAGAGAAAAACTAAATAATTTGTGTATTCTCTTTCCGATTTATATTTTTTATAGATAAAGTGTTTGCAACTGTTTTTGGATATGTTATTCAGACTGCAAATGTCTACAATAACATCAACTATTTTTGTAAAATTCACTTCCAGTTGCATGTGATTTCCTGTCCTCAAAATGAGAAGTTATCATAGCTAATTCTCGTAATCGGTAAGAGATTAAGACACCAAACTTTTACAAGTGGTATATCCTGATGAGTAAGCAATTCCATGGGGGGTAAGATCGTCTGTCATCACTTCCGGTCGTCACAGGAAGTGATCAAAGAAGTCCAAAAATTCAACTTTCCCTTATGGAAACTTTTTTTTATCACATAATAGCATCTTTTTTGTAGTTTTGAAATAAGTCAGTAATACCGGAAACAAAGAAGACAACTTCCGGTTATAAGAGAAAAGCTTCATAATTTGAGTATTTTTCTTTCCTGTAAATATTTTTTATAGATGAAGTATTTGTAATGACTTTTGGATATGTTATTAAGACTGTAACTGTCTTCAGTAACGCCAAATATCTTTATAAAATTCACTTCCGGTTGCGTGATTTCCTGTCCTCAAAATGAGAAGTTATCATAACTAGATCTCGTAAAGGGTAACAGATTAAGACACCAAACCTTTACAAGTGGTAGATCTTGATGTGTAGGCAAAACTAGTCAGGAAAAGATTGTCCATCGTCACTTCCGGTTGTCACAGGAAGTGAACAAATGAATAAAAACTTTTCTTATGGAATCTTTCTTAGTAATACATTATAGCATCTTTTTTGTAGTTTTGAAATATGTCAGTCCCACTGGAAACAAAATGGACAACTTCCGCTTATGAAAGAAAAACTGCATAAATTTAGTATTATACTATCCCATAAATATTTTTGATAAGAAGAGCATTAGAAATGATTTTAGGACATGTTATTTAGACTGAAATATCTAGAGTAACCTCAAATATCTTTTCAAAAATTTACTTCCGGTCACGTGATTTTTTGTCCTCAAAATGAGAAGATAATATTACGAGATCTCTTAAACTGTAACAGATCAAGACAATAAACTTATATGAATAAAACAACATGAAGATTGGGCAAAAAATATAGGGTAAAATGCGTACGCCGTCAATTCCGGTCACAGGAAGTGATAAAAAATTGAAAATGATTTTTGTACATGTTATTAAGACTATAATTGTCTAAAGTAAAGTAAAGAATCTTGGTAAGTTACACCTCCGGCTGTTTGTTTTCCTGAAATCATTAAAAATATTATATGCCTTTTTAACATAGATAAAAGCTCATTCATGTAGATAAATAGAGGAGAACGGAAGACCTTCTTTGTTGCTGTAGCAACAAGAGTTTCTAGTTATAAAGATTGTTGCAACATTGGAGTAGAGGGAGAAAACGAACATGTTTTGACTGAAGATGAACTAAAATTGTTGTCAAATTTAGACCTCAACCAATCACACATGAAGAAATTACAAAATGTATACATGCTCTGAAAAATGATGTCAAGTGGACATGACAACATTGTTAATGAATATATAAAATCGACTGTAGATACTATGTCAAACTTTTATGTAATATTATTTAACAAGATTTTTGATTCAGGAATCATACCTTCTCAGTGGACATTTGGAAATAATATTCCATTATATAAAAACAAAGGCGACACTACAGATCCTCAAAATTATAGACCCATTACTTTGATAAGCTGTTTGGGTAAATTGTTTACATCTATTCTGAATGAGAGACTTAATTATTATGCGAATACTGCCCATCTTATTTTAGAAAATCAAGCTGGTTTTAGAAAAAACTATTCTACTTTGGACCACATTTTCACTTTGTATACATTGATTGAAATATCAAAGTATCATAGGAAAAGGTTGTACTGTGCCTTTATTGATTTTGAGAAAGCGTTCGACTCTGTCTGGCGTTTAGGTCTTTGGAATAAAGTTTTATTAAATAATATAGATGGTAAATGTTTTAATGTTATAACACAGCTGTATAAAAATATTAAATCAAGAGTAGTCTCAAATGGTCTGTACTCTGATCCCTTTCCTTGTACTGTAGGTGTTAGACAAGGGGAAAACCTATCCCCATTTTTGTTTGCCATCTATCTAAATGACCTTGAAGATTTCATGAATTTAAATAATGTAAAAGGTTTATCATTTATAACGTCTAAATTAGAATCGGAGATTAATTTGTATCTTCGATTGTTTGTTTTGCTATACGCAGATGACACGATCCTTTTGTCAGAAACACTAGAAGACTTACAATACCGATTGGATGTATTTAACTAATATTGTAAACAATGGCATCTGAAAGTTAACACCAATAAAACTAAAATTGTAATCTTTGGTAAGGGCAATCCAAGAATTGAAAAACCAATGACATTAAATGGAATAACATTAGAAATCGTAGATAATTTTAAATATTTAGGAGTAAGTTTTTGTAAAAATGGTTCATTTAATTAGCACAAATGTCAAAGAATTATCTCAGAAAGCAACAAAAGCTATGTATGGTGTTATTGGAAAATGTAGAAAACACAACCTTAATGTAGAATGCACATTGGATATGTTTGACAAAATTGTAAAACCTATAGTTTTATATGGATGTGAAGTGTGGGGTTTTAATCAGTCACCATTGATTGAAAAATTGCATTTAAAATTTTGTAAGCATATTTTGCATGTAAAGTCATCAACACCAAATTTTATGGTATATGGCGAATTAGGTAGATACCCTGTTTCAATTAATATAAAGGTTAGAATGATAAGTTTTTGGTGTAAACTATCTTTTTTACAAAGGGATAAACTATTATCGAATTTGTTAAGTGTTTTAAAGAACTACAATAACCCATGGTGTAACTTTGTCAAATCTATATTGAATGAATGTGGACTTTCTTATATTTGGCATACTTGTCAACCTGTAAATGTATCATGGCTGAAGAAAATAGTGTTTAACACTCTGTATGATCAGTTTAAACAGAAGTGGTATAGTGAAATGTTTAACTCGTCTAAAAGTCTTAATTATAGAATACAGTATATAAAACTTCATTTTGTCTAGAAAAGTATTTAGTATCTTTGCCTTTTAAGGGGGCTCTCTACAACGTCACAACATGGCGTACTTCCGTAAAAACGCCATTTTGATCCCAAATGATCAGATTCAAATTCACTTAACACCGATAAATCACTGAGTATAACACAACATGCGATATTGTGGATGGAATGTGCATTATATCACATCAATTAATACAGTGCATTGCCCAATACGTATACTTTCTTTGAAAATGAATTGTTTGTCAATTTATTCAATTTCTACTTATTTAATTATTAAACAATACATTTACAAACTTATTAAATTAAGATTTTTAGATGAGAAAAAATGATATAAAACATGGCTTGTCCATATGCTAATTCATCATTACGTGTCAAAACACCATACACTCAGAAATTTACTTCTCCAATAAGCATATATGCTTTTCAGCAAAATATATCCCCCCCCCCCCAAATGCAAATTTGATAAGATTAGCTGCAGATCTGTAGCTCTCCGAAAAAATATATTGTCAAGATAGACCGGAGAGCTACAGTGCCACCCATTGAAAAAACTGTATATTTATTGCGCACAAAAAAAAGTGCGCTTGATTCTTGATTTTTTCTTCCAAATTCTTACCTCAATTGCAAAAAATGGAAGATTTCAAAAAATTACTCTCTCCTCTATCAAGTTCTCTCGTAGTTGACATCTGAACGAAGCATATTGGACCGAATTATCATTGAAACCAAAATGGCAGTATAGATAAGCGAAATGTCCGATGATTGCAATATCAGGGCCAGGAGGACTATTAACAACAATTTTGAGGGATGTTTTGTTGTGAAAAGAGTCAAAGAATATGTTAGAAACACACGGTTAGTAATATTTTGAGATTACAGCTTTAAAAACATGGAGAAATAAATCGAGAACCGAGCGCATTTTTTTGTGCGCAATAAATATACAGTTTTTTCAATGGGTGGCTCTGTAGCTCTCCGGTCTATCAATAATTTTTTTTCGGAGAGCTACAGATCTGCAGCTATGATAAGATAAGACATATGTATTATCTTCCCATCGACTAGAGGATACTCTGTTCTCGATTTGTATACACCCGAATGAATGGTTATACCCGGTGAAATTTCGCATGACCCAAACGTTTGATCACCATTGATTGTCAGCTGTTTACAAGTATGGGAAACGTGCAGGTTTTAGACGAAATGTGCATTTGGTTATAAGAATTTCTTTTACCGCTTTTGGCCTTTTACTATCTTAACTTGTTTTGTTATATATAGCACTGGATAACACATGCAAGTTGGATAAAAACGGTAAGTAAATCTACCTTTCTCAATGCCATGAATTCACTAAATACATGTCTTTGTCATTGACTGGAAACGCGATGATTTTCGCGTAAACTCATTGAAAAACAAATACATGGTACAATACGAACTTCTTTCAATGTCCTTGCGTGACATTTGTTTAATACTTGTGCAAGTAGAGTTTATTTGAAGTTTATATTAAAAACAACAGTACCAAGATATTTGAGTCCACTCTTAAAGCGGATCTCTCACACCTGAATTTTTGTGATGTTTATAAATTTTTGACAGTTTTTCAATTTTTTTCAATTTCTTTTTTTCATTCTTTTTACCCTTTGATATTATATATCTTTTCAGATATTGAAGAGGATCCAACCAGCTATTCTCAAGAAAATGCTGTTTTAGTTTTTCTTTTGTCTATTTCTGTAAATTTAAATAAAAATTATGTTGATTTTATTTTTATCTTTGTCGGTTATTATTTCAATATTTTATAACACTAAACTTTGAAGAGAAATTTAAAGCACTGGGCCTTTAAAAATATAGATAGGAGGGATTTTAACAAAATAAACTAGAACTGTCCAATCGGGACAAAATACCCCCCACTGGGTTTTTCAGAAGTAAGTTTTTGTATAATAAAGATATGTATCAAACACGAATTATAAAATTTTTCTTCCAGTGACCTTGAACTTCCCCAAATGACCTTGGGTCAAGGTCATGACACATCCTTGGGTCATGGGCAATCTTTGAGTGAAATAAGAACCTACCAAGTTTATCCATAAGAAAGATATGGACCGGACACGAATTATTAAATTTTTCTACCAGTGACCTTGAACTTCCCCACATGACCTTGGGTCAAGGTCATGACACACCCTTGGGTCATGGGTAATCTTAATATGAAATGAAAACCTACCAAGTTTATCCTTAAGAAAGATATGGACCGGATACGAATTATTAAATTTTTCTACCAGTGACCTTGAACTTCCCCAAATGACCTTGGGTCAAGGTCATGACACACCCTTGGGTCATGGGCAATCTTTATGTGAAATGAAAACCTACCAAGTTTATCCATAAGAAAGATATAGACCGGACACGAATTATGAAATTTTTCTTCCAGTGACCTTGAACTTCCCCAAATGACCTTGGGTCAAGGTCATGACACACCCTTGGGTCATGGGCAATCTTTGTGTGAAATGAGAACCTACCAAGCTTATCCATAAAAGATATGTGTCAAACATGAATTTTGAAATTTTTCTCCCAGTGACCTTGAACTTCCCCAAATGACCTTGGGTCAAGGTCATGACACACCCTTGGGTCATGGGCAATCTTTGTGTGAAATGAGAACCTACCAAGTTTATCCATAAGAAAGATATGGACCGGACACGAATTATGAAATTTTTCTTCCAGTGACCTTGAACTTCCCCAAATGACCTTGGGTCAAGGTCATGACACACCCTTAGATTATGAGCAATCTTAATGTGGAGTAGTAGATTCTA
>NW_026938885.1:0-88722 GCF_032062105.1 Saccostrea cuccullata | reverse complement strand
ATTTAGGGTATAAAGATTTCTTGCAAGAATCAATGAATAAATGGTATATTTCAAATATCCTGACTGGCTGAGACCTGTTTGAAAAAATTAAGTGGCAGTGTGAAGTGCCCAATAGTTATGAAGAGAAGAGGTGAATTGTCTATTTTAAGAGGATGTTCTAAATTTATTTTCATTAATTGGCCAATAACAAGTTTAGAAGCAAATTCTAATCATTTGAACTGGTGATTTATCGCCTCCTTTTGCTTATTAAAAGCTCTGGTAGTCACTACCTAGGTTTTACTTCTAAAGTTAGATGTTGTGCAGCATAAGAGATAAGTCCTAAATATCTGGCATTTGCCAAGGATTTTTATGCACCTGATAGATTGGGGGCATATAGTGTTTTTGTCCTGTTTGTCTGTCTGTTGTCAACTTTAAACTTTGCCATCATTTTTGAACCATGAGAGATAGACTTTATATTTGTTATGCGTACTCCACTAACTAAGCACTTTCATCTGACAGCAAGGTCAATGACCTTGTGACCTTGACTGTGACCTATATGCTAAAATAGCTTTTTCGAACTTTTGCCATAACTTTTGAACCATAGGAGATAGAGACATCATATTTCTTATTCATACTCCACTAATTAAATGCTTTCAAATGACACCAAATACCATGATTGTGTGACTTTCACTGTGACTTATAATTATGCTAAAAATTGCTTTTTTGAAATTTGTTTCCGCCGGGTGCATAGTGTTTCACAAACACATCTTGTTTCAAGTGATTTTGATATTAGATGTGCAAGAATACATATACCACCAGATGAATATGATACTTGCAGTTAAATTTAAATATTAAAGTCACAACTTTAATATCAACTGCACAATGCTTTGACATTTCACTAAAAAAATACCACTCTACATTTTGATTCCATTCTTACAAGATTTGAAACAGCACAAAATCAAAACTAACTTCAACAATTTGATAAAATGTTTTCACAAGGATTTATAATACACAAAAACAAGAGGCCCAGGGGCCACAGCGCTCACCTGAGCACACAGGCTAGGAAAAAGCAATTATTATCAGATCAGAAATGAAAGTTTCCGGAGTTTTTTTTTGGGGGGGCCTTAAATCTTAACTCCCTAGGGGGTCATGATTTGAACAAACTAGAATCAACACTACCTGAGGATGATTTCATATAAATATCACTAATTATGGCTTTGAAGTACTTGAGAAGGAGATTTCAAAAGATTTGCTTATATTCTTATGAAAAACTTTGATCGACCATTTTGGCCCCTTCCTTCCCCCGGGGGTCTGGGTCATGATTTGAACAAACTTGAATCTGCACTACCTGAGATGATTCCACATTAGTTTTATCTTTCCTGTCCTAATGGTTCTTCAAAAGAAGATTTTTAAAGATTTTTCCTATATATTCCTATGTAAAAATTTGGCCCCATCCTACCCCAAGGGGTCATGATTTGAACAAACATAAATCTACACTACCTGAGGATGATTCCATTTGAGTTTCATGTTTCCTGGCACAGTGGTCCTTGAGAAGAAGATTTTTAAAGAATTTTCCTATATATTTCCATGTAAAAGTTTGGTCGGCCATTTTGGCCCCGCCCTACCCCTGCGGGTCATGATTTGAACAAACTTGAATCTACACTCACTGAGGATGATTCCACATTAGTTTCATCTTTCCTGGCACAGTGGTCCTTGAGAAGAAGATTTTTGAAGATTTTTCCTATATATTCCTATGTAAAACTTTGATCGGCCATTTTAGCCCCACCCTACCCCCGGGGGTCATGATTTGAACAAATGTCAATCTACACTACCTGAGCATGATTTCACTTGAGTTCCATCTTTCCTGGCACAGTGGTTCTTGAGAAGAAGATTTTTAACCCCGGGGGTCATGATTTGAACAAACTTGAATCTTCACTACCTGAGGATGATTCCACATGAGTTTCATCTTTCCTGACCCAGTGGTTTTTGAGAAGAAGATTTTTAAAGATTATTCCTATATATTCCTATGTAAAACTTTGATCGGCCATTTTGGCCCCACCCTACCCCCGGGCGTCATGATTTGATCAAACTTGAATCTACACTACCTGAGGATAATTCCACATGAGTTTCATCTTTCCTGGCACAGTGGTTTTTGAGGAGAAGATTTTTTTTAAATGCCATTAATTTTTCTCTAATTCATAATTATCTCCCCTTGGAAAAGGGCGTGGCCCTTCATTTGAACAAACTTGAATCCCCTTCACCCAAGGATAGTTTGTGCCAAGTTTGGTTGAAATTGGCCCAGTGGTTCTTGAGAAGAAGATGAAAATGTGAAAAGTTTACAACAACGACAACGACTACGACGACAACAACGACAGACAAATTTTGATCAGAAAAGCTCATTTGAGCCTTCGGCTCAAGTGAGCTAATAAAAAAAACAATTAAATGTTGTGTTGACATTAAATTCAATTTGCATCTATGGAAAATCAACCCAAGAATGTTGCCTCAGTTTGAAGATGGCAAATTTCCACTTGTCACAATTGCCCTGCAAAGGCCTGCATTCTGACGTCTTATATCAAAATTGTTTTAGAAAGCCAGTAAAATGTCAAATATTTCCGACCAAAAATAAGTATTCCACCAGTTGAGCTATCGATTTGTCCTATGGTGAACAAGTCTATCTGACCACCACTTTCCTCCTCCTTAAATATGTTCGCTTACATACCAACATAGGTTAATCCCTGACAAATCATATAAACATGTATGTATATATCTGTAAGCTCCACAGCATTATACAAAAGCCTAACCCTCAAACTCTACAACTGAGCTCTCAGGGTGCCTAAAAACAATGACATAACCCTTAGAAGAAAAAAATTACCTCAGAATTGTGAACTCAGCTTTTAATGAAATGAAAAATGATGCCTTTGTTGTCTAAATGGTTGTAAACACTTAGAAACAAAATGAAATAAGAGACTTGAGTTTCATTAAACAGTTTATTAATGGTACCTGTTCTACGTATTGTCTAATAATTAAAATAAGATCTACAAGATCCAAACAACTAATTATTTTTAGTTTTTTACATATCCAATACCTGATTCTTTCAGTTTACAAAATTTTCTGAATTTGAAATCTAAATGCCTAGTTATATTTCTAGAATATTTTGTACATATTTTTCTTAATAATGTACATAAAATTTAAATTGTTGATGATCTTTCTCCAAAACCAACACACATTCTCTAAATTGTTGAATTATTTATGATTAAAAGTGTAACATTCAGGATTTAACAATATATAAAATTGAATGAGTTTAATTAATATTGACAAATATGCAATGTATTGATTAAGCAATTAATGAAATAAAAATTTGAAAAATTAAGTTCATGTCTTAAACATGTCTGAATCCGTTTTCGTCTGTCGTCGTTCGTCGTCCGTCGTTCGTCGTTCGTCGTTCGTCGTGCGTTAACATTTGAACATTTTCAGCTTCTTCTCTGAAACCGCTGAACCAATTTCAACCAATTTTGGCATATAGTATCTATGGTTGAAGGGGAACAAAAATTGTGAATTTCATGGTCCCTGCCCCCCTGGGGCCTGGGGGGTGGGGCAAAAACCACTAAAATCAGTGCAATCTTTAAAAATCTTCTTCTTTACTCCTGGACATCCATCAGTCTAACTGTTTGTATGATTGTAATCAGCATTGAGTCCTCTACCAAAATTGTGAAATTCATGGCCCTAGGGTCAGGGGTTCTTGTGCTAGGGCGGGGCTAAATAGATAATATAGTGAAAATGCATTATTTCTTTGAAGTTTTTTTTTTTTTGCACTTTGGCATTAAATAACATATTACCAAGTGCCTAGTTAAGTTGAATATGGCTGCCTCTCCCAAAATTGTGAAATTCATGACCCCTGGGCTCAGGGGTCTGTTTGGAGTATGGGGCTAAGTTGGTTGTAATGTAAAATGCATAATAACTTAAAAGATCTTCTGATGGACTCCAAATCACATGCAACTGATACAAGAAAAGTTTGTGTCAATTTTATGTTTTAAACAATTTATTAATAAATTAATGTACATGAGAAAAGAGAAATTTTAAATTGTTTTGTATTGCAAAACAAAAAAAAATATTTTAGATCTATCCGGGAATATAGTTGCCTACTGTACACGCTTCAATATTTGCGCATGCGCACTCGACTGTTTATTTGGTTTGGAGAGTAAGTCGCCATTTTGGACCAGAGTGCACGCCAAGAAATAAAGAATCTACGTTTTATTTTAGGTCTAAGGTTTTACATAGCGAACGGTGGGTATGAATTTGACATTTATGAGTTTAAAAGGTTTACGGAATATAACGCGTGGTTTTACGAATACATCGAATTTTTGTAATCTGAGGTTGTATTGGCGTATCACTTCTCCCGCGTTGTACCAAGGCGACATCGTACGATGAAAGTTTGTTCGAGCGTTTGAAATGTTGTCGCCTGCAGCTGCATTATATATGTATTAATAAAATATATTTATTAGGTGTTTAATATGCTGTTTTTTTCTATATGTAAGGAAAATATACTTAAGTTAAAACATGAATATGATGAAATGTTTCGTTCGAATTATCTCTAGACGAATTGCAGTGACAGTTGCTGTACTTCCTTGATTACAGTAAAAAAAAAAAAAAAATCACGAAGCGTAATGATTTCAAAATAGACCCAATGAATATTAACTTGGAATTACATCAGTTATATCTACAATATTAGTAGGTAATAAAGATGTGATACTGGTTTAGTGGTTTTGTTTGTGGAACATAGTCCAATAGATAGTTTTCGATTGACCAAGAGTTACTTCCCGTTGGTCGCCATACTGGAGGTCCAAACGCTCATATTCCTTCATTGTTCAACCAATTTAAAATTTTTATATTTGCTATTCTGAATTAGAAATCATTATTTTTCTGAAGTATATAAATTTTTGGAAGCCTCCTTTATTTAAAAAAAAATATTTGATAAAGATTTTCCACCAAATATTTCTGCTATAGTTTCTTAAACTTGGTAAGACAAAGAGGGAAAATCACTGAGTCGACCTCCAATATGGCGGCCAACGGGAGGTAACTTTCGCTAAATTCAGGCCTATCGAAAACTATCTATCCACACTTTACAAAAGTTGTGTCCCTTTGTAGGGTCAACCAAAAGGGAAAGAAGCAACATTTCTCCTCTCTATGCTACCAAATATTTGTATTCACTGTGTATTGAATGTTTTCTTTGGACGTGTGGGGCCATCCTTAAAAAAATTATTTTTTGCAGAACGCGCCTCATTATTTTAGGTGTGAGTAGGTAGGTATGCTTTTTTTTTTTTTTGAGACAAAATGTCAGAAATGAATTTAAATTATATAGAGTTATTAACTATGAGTCCGATTTGATCATTTCACCTTACTAATCAAACAAGAAAATTAAAGCACTCTAAATGAATTCAATCTTTTATTGCTCAAATATCAGAACACATCTGTGATTCAGTTCTTTTTAGGCAAACTTTTTCAAAGAAAGTGACTCTCATCAGCCACGTAGTGACGTACCTCAAATAACTGACTCCACACTATTCTAGTGTTTCGGGGGTGTGATATATACAAGGTTTAAGATTTTAATAGTTTATTAATTAGCTGCTAATTCGCCATCATCTCACGTGGAATTTCGTCTGCCACCAATTCTGTGGCGATCTCGTAATATCTGTGAGGTTGAACTGAGGCACAATATTTTGGACTAGTAATTAAAAAGTTTTTTCTTTCAAATTCACTGTAACTTACAGAACTATAGAGTCAGTATTTCCTGCAACCTTCTCGGACGCCATCTCTAAATTTGTAGATCACAAAGAGTTATAATAGTACTTGGGAGAAAGATAGAGCGTCGGTGTAACTGAGGCGTAAAAAAATATCAATCGGATAAAAATGGTGTAGGTGCAATGGAGACGAAAAAAAAATCAATCGGATAAAAACGGAAAATGGATACGTTAAAAAAAAAAGATTTTTGAACCGATAAAAAAAATTCCAGTCGGGTGGATTTTGTTGAGTCGGTCGGGTTACCGCAAAAAAACAATTTTTTAAGGATGGCCTGGGTAGCCCGAATATGGGATAATTAGTATACACTATGCAGCAATTTTTATTTAAGTCAAATGACAGTTACAAACCTGAAAACTACAAAGGCTGCTGTGAGGATTCTATGGCTCTATCCCCAAAGATGGCAGCCAAGGGTCATAACTTTTGAAAAGTGTGGAATCAACTACATCAGGTCTGGTACAATCACTAAATCTAGCTATGTAGCTTAAATTACCTACATAGTTTTATTTACCTACGTGAAGCAGCTTTATTATTTTAGCTACCCAAATCAGACTTTTGTCTTGAATTAATATTTTCTCAGGATGTGCACAAAATTGCACTTCAATGCAGTGATAATTTTCTATTAAATTAAGGATCCTATAAAATTAAAATCATCAGAGGTGAAATTCGTGCCTGACGTTTTAGCATTTTGAATGTGTTTACATACAAACAGACTGGATGCGTCTGAAAAACCTGATGTAAAAATGAAAATAAAATTATTTCTGCAATATCGAATGTAGATTTATTAAAATATATGTTTGTTCATTAATTTACCTTTATATATCAGGTACCCTTCTTAGATTCCTGTTTTTTTTTAAATTGAAACACAATTTGCTAAGTATAATTACTGATTAGCACCACTTGCCAGTCCATTTTACCAGAAATATAAAGGGAGCTATTTGGTACACACTGTTAAGTCCCCATTACAATGAGCATTAACAACAAGGGATGTACAAATGTACACTATTATATTTCCCAAACCATTCTTAAGTTGGGGAACATATTGTTTTGACTCTTTTTCTTACTATTATTATTTTTCTTCTTCCTGGGTACTTATTTGTCTGTTAATGGTCTCCTAAACTACTCATCCAATTGAGGTAAAACCTTTTTAGGGTAAGTAGGCGCCGCATCCGATGTAGATTTGTGGAACGAAGGTCATTTTTTGCACACATGCTAAAAGAGCACCATGTGAAATGACCAATATACTTAATATAGCCATAACTTTTATATTTTTTATTGAAATGCTTTGAAACTCATAATGTAAGGATATATTGGTAGTGTAGATAAGATGACATGGTCAATATAGCAAGAACCCACAAGCATGCACGTGCAATTTGCTCTGATTGGCTGAAACAAAAGACTCAATATCTTTTGTTTCTTGACAAAAAACAGAATTTTAAAACAAAGTCAAATATTATAACTATAATATGATATATTAAAATATTCATGAAATGACGTGCATCCACATGCGCAATTGGCTAAAACTTCAAATGACTATAACTCTTAGTCGTCAACAAAGCGGGATGAAAGTTAGAACAAAGATTAGACATAATGAATTCCCACAGGAAGATATAGTCAGCATGCACATGCACGCTCGTGCAATGCGTAAAATGACAAATTTTTGAATATTTTTTTGAATAAATGCATTGATATTTGTTAGTACCAGGTATATTAAAATGTATTAAAATAGACAGATTGATATAGTCATTACACACATGCATGCACGTGCACACGCATTTAATGCTAATGGGACCAATATAGTTGATTGAGCCGTAACTTTTATACATTTTGATTAAATGCTATAATATTCGATTTTTTGAAATATATCAAAAGTGTAGACATAATGTGGTCATATGGAAATATATGCATCACCTGCACATGCGTGCAGTTCTAAAAATTGCAATACACTCGGGAAAAGATCTTAATGTTTAAAATAAATTGAGTTTGCCTTATTTAATGAAGCTTGAAGGGAATGAATCATAAAGGGAATAAGGCAAGAAAAGGGACTTGAGGATCATTTTGGGAACATCTGTAACGGTTCTCGTTACAATTAGCACTAAAACATTCTGCTTTGGATGCTGGTTTTGACCTATATTTTCCAGATTCGGTAATAAAGCAGGTGAAAGTTTTTGGTGCTGGTCTATTTTCCAGTAACTATAAGTCCTCTTCAAACTAAACTTGCATGGATATTGATTTTCGGATGCACACTTAACCCCCACCCCCTACCCCCAAAGTTGCAAGATTTGCCTTACTTTGAGATACCTTTTGACAAGGTTTTTGATTTATAAGTGATTTAAAAGTATTCCTAAAATGCAGTTTGAGAGAACAAATTGCATGTTAAGGTTCAATATATTTATAAGAGATTTCAGCTTGGTGTTAAATGACCATTGCAAGTTTTGTTGAAAGAAACCTTTTGTGAATTTTTATGCGCCCGGATCGATAGATCCTGGGCGTATATTGTTTTTGTCCTGTCTGTTTGTCTGTTTATCCGTTTGTCTGTTTGTCTGTCTGTTGTCAACTTTAACCTTGGCCATAACTTTTGAACAATAAGAGATAGAGACTTCATATTTGGTATGCATACTCCACTAATAAAGTCCTTTCAAATGACATCAAGGTCAATGACCTTGTGACCTTGACTGACCTATATGCTAAAAAAAGCTTTTTCCACTGTTTGTCATAACTTTTTAACCATAGGAGATAGGGACTTCATATTTGGTATACATACTCCACTAATAAAGTCCTTTCAGTTGACAACAAGGTCAATGATCTTGTGACCTTGACTGTGACCTATATGCTAAAAATAGCTTTTTACACTTTTTGCCATAACTTTTGAACCATAGGAGATAGGAACTTCATATTTTGGATGCATACTCTACTGATTAAGTTCTTTCAAATGACACCATGGTCAATGATCTTGTGACCTTGACTGTGACCTATATGCTGAAAATAGCTTTTTACACTTTTGGCCATAACTTTTGAACCATAGGAGATAGGGACTTCATATTTGGGATGCATACTCCACTGATTAAGTTCTTTCAAATGACACCATGGTCAATGACCTTGTGACCTTGACTGTGACCAATATGCTAAAAATAGATTTTTTGAACTTTGTTGCCGCCGGGCGCATAGTGTTTCACAAACACATCTTGTTATATAGTGCATGTATTTAGCTTAATCAACAAGTGGTAAGTAAGAAATGTAATCAGAAGAACAGGTCCTGGGATCATGAAGCATCCAATCTAATTAGATATTTCAAATCTGCTACTGCTTCTCAAACATCTTAACAACATTCCATTTGGGGTCACATCAGCACAGCCTTTTGATTGGCCAATGAATTTAATGCCTCCAAAATCTTAGCTTATAGTTCGGATGAGTTTCCTCTTTTTACTGTCAAATCTATATGCCCGAGGAGTTTCGGAGTTAACAAAATAAGCATTGCAAAAGTTATGCTATGTATGCATGTGTTATGCTGGATATCTTGTACATTTTGTCCTTTTTCGTTTGCGTTATTCACATAAGGATGCCAGACTGGTGGACTAAACATTAGATTTATACCAAAATTGCTTTAATTCAAAGTAATACAGTATCATTATCAACATGATTAATAATCAATATGTAGCCATGGAACTTATTTATTTAGAATTGTCAATGTTTACTGAAGTTTGAATGTGATTGACCTTATACTTGCGCTCCAAAGCAGAGAGGGGTATACTGTTTAACCCTTGTGTGTCCGTCTGTCTGTCCGTAACAAAGTTTTGTCACAGTTTTCTTAGCAACTACTCATTGCAGATGCTCGAAATTTTAAGACAGTCTTCTCTGAGGCATGTTTTATGTTGGGATACATTTTTGTGCAAATCCGATGTCAACTTCCTGTTTGTCTGTCCGTTTTATACATAACAAATTTTCGTTGCAGTTTTCTCAGCAACTACTATTTGCAGAAGTTTAAATTTTAAACATCTTCTTGTCTGAGGCATGCCGTATGGTGGGATACATTTTTGTTCAAATCCAATGTCAACTTCCTGTTTGTCTGTGTATCTGTCTGTTTCATCATAAATTTTCGTTGCAGTTTTCTCAGCAACTGCAATGCTTGAAATTTTAACACAATCTTTTCTGAGGCATGCCATATGGTGGGATACATTTTTAATCAAATCCGATGTCAACTTCCTGTTTGTTTGTGCGTCTGTCTGTCTCGTACATAACAAATTTTCGTCACAGTTTAATCAGCAACTACTCATCGCAGATGCTTGAAATTTTAACACTATTCCCTTTGAGGCATGCAAAACGGTGGGATACATTTTTGTTCAAATCCGATGTCAACTTCCCATTTGTCTGTGTGTCTGTCTGTTTCATAATAACAGATTTTCGTTGCAGTTTTCTCAGCAAATACTCACCGCAGATGCTTGAAATTTTAGTACACTCTTTGTTGAGACATACCATATGGTGGGATTCATTTTGGTGTGAATCTGATGTCAACTTTATAGTTTTCTGTGCATTTGCCAGTAATTGAACTTGTGTATATTAACATAATAGTTTATTCGTATTAGAGCAGAGGTATTACTTGTGAGCATTGGCTCACAGATTTCTTGTGTTTATTTGTAATTGAAAGGTCGCTCTGAAGTGACCCCAGATAGGATGTTATTAGATGTTAGAGAAGCAGTAGCTGATTCAGATTATCTAATTTTAATTAGATTGATAAAAAATCTTAAGGTCAAGATCTAGTAAATGAAGAATGCCTATAGCTTTATGAAATTTGAGAAATAGCTTTACTGATACTTTTAGTTTACAACTTTACAACTTATGCTTGGTCACATAAGGTCTTTTGGGGCATAATCTGGAGGTAAACATGACGAAAAACTATATTTTAAACTGCCATTTTTATTTTTAAAAAAAGATTAAAAACTAGTCATGAATTTGGGATAATTTATTTTCATGATGGACAAACGAAATGTATCTAAATTGCCTACCGTCTCTCAGAAAACGGTAATTATTTGTTACTTCATGGCCTCTTCTTTTTAATAATATCAAATTTAATTTTACAGAAATCGGGATTACTTTTTTTATGATTTCAAATAGAACGTCATGAAATACCCTAATTTATGCCCCACCATGAATATGGCTGAGGCATAAGTGTTTGTCCATCTTCCGTCTTTCCATCTGTCCTTCCGTCGCACTTGGTGTCGAGCTCAGTTCAAAGCCAAGTTTCAAAGAAATTATTCAAGATATTTTTATCAAACATATGCTGAGAGATATTGTTGAGAACTATGCAACTGCATCAACTTTTTTTAACCTTGATCTTTCAATTGTCCTTGACCTCACTTTTCTAAAATTAGTGTTTAGCTCAGTTTTAAAGATACCATTCAAGATAGTCTGATCAAACTTCATATATTGATACATACTGATGTAAGCTATTCAAATACATCAATATTTTTATTATTGACGTTGTCTTATCCTTTTACCTTGACCTCAATTTTCTTAAATTAGTGATAAGCTTAGTTTTAAAGATACCATTAAAGATTGTGTTAGCAAACTTCATATGTTGATACATGTATATACTACTAATGCATCAACATTTTTTTTACCTTTCCCTTGACCTGTCTTTTCTTAGATAAGTATTTAGAACAGTTTAGAATAGACCATGAAAGATAATTTTATCAAACATACTTTAATATGCTAATATGTATTAGTGGGAGGTAGTATTCAACTACATCACACACCATGCTTTTTCCTGAGACATTGACCTCCCTTTTCTTTAATTTTGTATTGCTTAGTTTTAAAGAAACTATTTCAGATATTTTTATCTAAGCATGTATTTCTCCATAATTTAGTGTGAATTTATTATCTGTATCCAATTTTTTTAATTCAATTTAGAGAAACTGTTAAGATATTTTCATAAAACTTCATACATTAATGCACAAATTTTCATGTTGCATAACTAATATACATAAGACGGGGCATTCATGTCCTATGGACATATTTCTAGTTTCTACATAACTCTGCTAAAGCCATAAAGTACAGAAATAAGAAAGTTGGAATTTATTATGACTTTAGAATGGATATTGCACCAAAATATAGTCTGAAGTCATTTACTACATCTTGACCTTAAGCTTAAGTCAAAATCTTTATGTTGTATTTAAACATTGTAGAAGTGATGCACTTCTTATCAAAATCAAAATTTTTCTCCTCATTGTTTTCCAAAAAGTGTTTTCTGCAAATTCAGAGATAAATCCAATAATTGATATAAACATTTTCAAGGCGACTGAAAATTTGACTTAAGTTTAAGTCTGTTTCATAATTCTTGGGCCTGATATTTACATAATGTTGTATTGTTGTATATGTTTTGCAGAAACTCTGTAATGCCGCGCAAGAAGAATTGGAGGGTGGCCTTGGCGAAGATGGGGAACCAGAGCCGTGCCAGCAGTGACAATAGACTCGTGGATACTAGCCACGTAAAAAATAGTACCAAAGACCCAACGATTAACATAACAGATGACGGACCTTTGAGACTCGTGGATACTAGCCACGTAAAAAATAGTACTAAAGACCGGGGGGATACTGCCTCCTTAAAAAGAGTACATGATTTGCCTTCGGGCGCTATGAACATTGTGAATTTGCCTTCGGGCGCTACAAACACTGCAAATTTGCCTTCGGGCGCTATAAACACTGTGAATTTGCCTTCGGGCGCTACAAACACTGCCAATTCGCCTTCGGGCGCTATGAACATTGTGAATTTGCCTTTGGGCGCTATGAATACTGCCAATATGCCTTTGGGCGCTGTGAATTGTGTAAATTTGCTTGGAACAAAATTATTTGGAACAATTAATCAAGCTAGTAATTTATTTCCAGCCTTTTCTAGAGGAGTTCAGTGTACATGCAATGCTTTGATGTCCATCATTTTGCAAAATGCATCTACCTCTTCAGAACTTGATGAAGTGCTGTTAGCAGGAGATGATTTGTATAGAGTCAGAGTTGCAGAATTACAGTCAACTGTTCAATTTGTTTCTAAAATGCTACAATTTCAAGAACTTCCTAAGTCTGTTTTTGTGCATGGTAATGAGTATGACATTTGCTATTTTGAAGAAATCTATGGAACGGTGAGTCATATGGATTGGAATAACTCAAGTCAAAATAAGAATTTGAAGGAAGGCATTGAGCAGCTCTTTGCAAGATACAATCAAGGCTTAATTATAGTTGGAGGAATTTGTTCTGCAATATATGTTGATGATAAGAACTGTCCTGTATTTTTTGATTCACATTCTCACGGACAAGATGGTCTTTCACGTGCAGAGGGTAAAGCTGTAAAAATCACTTTTAGTGATCAAGATCAACTTGTGGACTACCTTTTCGCATTTTATCAGAGTTGTAATATTTCAATGATAAGCCAGTTTGAGATTCAACCAGTGTCTGTAACTCGAAAAACAAGTGAGTCCAATTCAAGAAGTGAAAGACGTTCTTTAATTGATAAGTACTTTGAGTTCCAAGAAAGCATGTCTACAAAATATAATATTTCTGAACCATCACAAAAAAACCGAAATGAATATATGAGAAATTATATGCGAAAAAGAAGGGAAAACACTGAAATAACTCGGAAGGACAGGGAAAGCACCTTAAGAAGTATGACCAAAACAAGACAAAGTAATGAATTTAAACTAAAAGAACTTGCTCTCAAACAAAGTGTCAGAGAAAATCAAGAGACAAAGCTCAAGGAGAGAGAAAGTGCCTTAAAAAGTAGGAAGAAGGCAAGACAAAGTGAACAATTTAGGGAGAAAGAACTAGCTTCAAAAAAAAGAGTCAGAGAAAATCCAGAAACAAAGCTCAAGGAGAGAGAAAGTGCCTTAAAAAGTAGGAAGAAGGCAAGACAAAGTGAACAATTTAGGGAGAAAGAACTAGCTTCAAAAAAAAGAGTCAGAGAAAATTCAGAAACAAAGCTCAAGGAGAGAGAAAGTGCCTTACAAAGTATGCAGAAGGCAAGACAAAGTGAAGAATTTAGGGAGAAAGAACTAGCTTTAAAAAAAAGAGTCAGAGAAAATCCAGAAACAAAGCTCAAGGAGAGAGAAAGTGCCTTACAAAGTAAGCAGAAGGCAAGACAAAGTGAAGAATTTAGGGAGAAAGAACTAGCTTTAAAAAAAAAAGTCAGAGAAAATCAAGAGACAAAGCTCAAGGATAGAGAAAGTGCCTTAAAAAGTAGGAAGAAGGCAAGACTAAATGCTGAATTTTGTTTAAAAGAAAGGGAAGCAAAGAAAAGGAAAAGAGACAATGTAGAGCAGCTTGAGAAGGAACGGCTATCTAAACAGCAAAGTAGAAGAAATTACCGAGAAAAAGAAAGAGAAAATGAAAGAGTTTCTAAAGCTAAAAAAAGGCTTGATACAGAATTTAAAGATCACGAAAACAAATTATTGAAAAAAAGGTGTCATGGTAATTCTTTGGAAGAATGCATAGAAAAATTCCACGAAGAAGTTAAAATTGGCCCAATTTATGTGTGTACATGTTGTCATCAGACTTGGTTTCGGAAAAGTGTTGTGAAGCTAGATACAATTCATACATCATACTGAGATTGAGAGGGTGGGTGGGATGGGGTTTAATTCTCACTGTGAAATTTAACCTTAAATAAATTCAGAGTGAAATGGACACGTTAACTATTTATAATTTTCCTTTGTAAAAGGTATCTATTTATACAATTGCACTAACCTTAGTGCTAATAGTAAGAGTATTTGTACTGGGTTTAGATCAGTAGATGGTATTGAATGGCTATGTTTAACTTGCTGTTCAGCTCTGAAGGATGAAAAAATCCCAAGACTTTCAGTTAAAAATGGAATGAAATGGCCTGACAAACCAGATGCTTTAAATTTACATCCACTGGAAGAAAGGTTGATATCACAACGGATACCATTTATGCAAATAAGAGAGTTACCAAGAGGAGGGCAGATGTCAGTCAAAGGAAATGTTGTAAATGTTCCAGTTGATATTCAGCCAACTGTAAATGCCCTGCCACGACAAATAGATGAGCATGTGACTATAGCTGTGAAATTAAAGAAAAGATTATCCCACAAATCTGCATGCTTTACAGAAAATGTTCGTCCCAATGTGGTGATAAATGCTTTAGAATGGCTAATGAAAAATAGTGAATTGTATAAAAATTCAGGTATAGTGATCAACCATTCTTGGAGAGATGAAATTGAAAAAAGTAATGAGGAAACAGTACAAGAACTGATAGGATCTTCAAATGATAGTGATGATCGTGAGACTGAAGGAAATGATGATGGTTTTTGTGAAGTTTCCTCAGATGATTGCATTCAGGGCAATTCTGATACCCTTGTAGATGAAGCAGATATTGATACAAATAAACTCTATGTGTTTGCCCCTGGAGAAAACCAAAAACCAATAAGTTTATTTACAGATAAAGATGCTGAATATCTCTGTTTTCCAACAATATTTTGTGGTAATCGCAGAGTTGAAAGTGAAGAAAGAGACGTTCCAGTACACTACAGTGATATCGCAAAATGGGAGTTGCGCAGTGTGGATAGACGAGCCGCACAATCTGTACCTAACATCTTTTTTAAATTAAAGAAAATTCAAATTAAGCAAGTTAGTGACAAAGTTAACTTGGCACTGAGAAGATGTAAATCAGACGGTAAGAAAATTACTGCAGAACAAGTTTTAAATCCAGCCTCTGCGGAAAAAATTGTGAGATTAAATGAAGGGTATTATATTTTCAGAACACTTCGAAATTCTCCTGCATATCTTTCATCTAAAAAGAAAGATGTATTTGCCATGATAAGGCAGTTGGGTCTTCCAACATGGTTTATTTCTCTCTCATCAGCTGATACCAGATGGCAAGATCTGCTTAAAACATTGGCAACTCTAGATGGAAAAACCCTGTCACAAGAAGAATTAGAGGATTTGAATTGGAGTGAAAAATCAAAACTAGTTAAACAAGATCCAGTGACATGTGCTAGATTCTTTGACAACAGAGTTCAACTTTTCATAAACACCGTTCTTAAGAGTCCTCACAATCCTCTAGGTGTTGTCACTGATGTGTTTCGAAGGGTAGAATTCCAAAACCGAGGTTCGCCACATATTCATATGCTGGTATGGACAAGTGATGCTCCAAAGCACAAAGAAAATAGCAATGAGGAAATTGAAGCATATGTAGATAAGTATGTCACATGTGGTTTGCAGGAAAATAATCCTGAAATGAAGCAGTTTGTCGATCTTCAAGTACATAAGCACTCAAAAACATGCAGAAAAGGTGGTAGGTCTATATGCAGATTTGGATTTCCTTTGCCACCTTTGCCCAAAACCATGCTTCTTGAGCCCTTGGATGTTGATGTTGAACATTATAGAAAGATGTATTCTGATATTCAGAAGAAAATGAATGATTACAAAGATGGTTGCAGTTTAGACTATGATTCCTTCTTAGAGACTGTTGTAGAAATGTGTGAAGATGAGTATATAAAATGTATTCGAGCTTCCTTGAAAGGCCCAAAAGTGTTTCTGAAGAGGAGTCCATCTGAAATGAGAGTGAATTACTATAACTCAACAGTGTTGAAGGCTTGGAATGCTAACTTAGATATTCAGTTTGTACTTGATCCTTATGCATGTGCCACATACATTGTTGCTTATATCAGCAAATCTCAGAGAGGAATTAGTGCAATGCTTGATAAGGCATCTCAAGAAGCAGCAGAGGGAAATATGGATCTTAAGCGACAAGTTCGACATATTGGAAACAAGTTCTTAAACTTTGTTGAGGTCAGTGCACAAGAAGCAAGTTACTTAATCCTTCAGATGCCACTTACACAAGCAAGTAGAGAGGTTGTTTTTATCAATACTTCTCCACCTGAAGACCGAGTTTTCTTACTCAAACATCAAGATGAATTAAATGAGTTACCCAAGGATTCAACTGATATTAAGGCAGATAGTATGATACAAAGATATGCAAGAAGACCAAAACAGCTAGAAAATTGGTGTTTAGCTGATGTTGTTTCTGAATTGGAAGTGACTTTCCCAAAAGAAATCAGAAAAGATTTACAAGAGGAAGTGAATGATGATAACCCAGAAGACAGTTCTCAAGAAACTTTTACTGATCAGGATGTGTTAGTTCATTTGAAAAATGGGATTAAGATCAGAAGACGAAAAAACAAACGAGTTATTAGATATGTAGGCTACAGCCAAAAAACAAATTCTGAACAGTATTACAGAGAAAGAATTCTTCTTTTTCTGCCATGGAGAAATGAGAATGCTGACCTACTTGGTAGTCATCAAACTTATGAACAGCACTACAGTCAAAAAGCAAGTATAATACAAATGAAGCAAAGGCAGTATGAACATTTTGTGGATGAATTAGAACAAGCTCGACTTCAAGCTGAAGAAGATCTGGATAATATGGAGACAGTAGCACCAAATACAGAACATACTGAGGCAGAAGATGCAGAGATAGGTTCTGAACCATCTGAGGAATTTGTTCATTTTGATCCTGATACAGTTCAACACAGAGATTTCGATATTGGACCAGAACTTGGATTGTCCTCAAAAGTAACTGAAACAGAAATGAGTGCTGTCCGCATTCCTGATGAGCAGTATTATAAACTTTTGCAATCCCTGAATACTAAGCAGAGGGAATTTTACAATCATGTAACAAACTGGATTCAAACCAGAGATGAACCATTATATGCTTTTCTAACTGGTGGAGCAGGAGCAGGAAAATCAGTGGTTATTGATGCCATTTTTCAAACATTACACAGAATACTGTACTCAAAAGAAGGTGAAAACCCTGATGATACCAGAATATTACTTTGTGCTCACACTGGCAAGGCTGCATACAACATCAAAGGGACTACTATTGCATCAGCATTTCACAGAAAAATGTATCAAACTCAGCAGCACATGAGTGCAGATGAACTGAACTCATTTAGGACAAAGTATCGGAATTTGTCAGTTGTGATAATAGATGAAATTTCAATGGTTGGAAATAATATGCTGTCATTTATAAATGATAGACTTCAACAACTTACTGGGAGAAAACAAGATTTTGGTGGTATTAGTATCATAGCTGTAGGTGACTTGTATCAGTTGCCACCTGTTGGAGACAAGTGGATTTTCAAAGATCTTTCTAATCCTGGTCAAAGTTTAGCAAGCAATTTGTGGCATGAACATTTCTATATGCATGAACTAACTGAAATTATGAGACAAAAGGATGACCTCAGATTTGCAGAAGTGTTAAATAGACTTCGTGAAAACAAGATGACAGAAGAAGACAAAGAACTCATTTCTCAACGTTTCATCAGGCAAGACTCTCAAGACTATCCCAAGGAGGCACCTCATCTGTTTATTGAGAACAAGTTTGTCGATTGTTTTAATAACAATCTAATAGAAAACCTTTCAACAAATAAAGTAAATGTAAGAGCAGACACAGATGTGTTATCACAGACAAAACTTTCTGCATCAGTGAAATTGAAACTAGTTCAAAACTTGCCTGAAAACCCAGCATCTACTGGACAATTAAGAACTAATTTGGTTATTGCTGTAGATATGCTATATGACATATCAGTAAATCTCGATGTTACAGATGGATTGACAAATGGTGCTTCCTGCGTTGTGAAATACATTGAATATAAAGAATCACAATTAAGGCCTGCCATAGTATGGGTACTGTTTGCTGACTCAAGTATAGGTATTTCACGAAGACATCAATACAGGCATTTGTTTAGCACAAATATTAATACTGCATGGACTCCCGTATTTGAAGCTAAAAGAACATTTGTTTATAACAGGAAAACATATGAGAGAGTTCAGTTTCCACTGCAACCATCTGCTGGAAAAACAATCCACAAAGCACAAGGAGCAACTCTTTCAAAGGCAGTAATCAGCTTAGCACAGACAAAGCAGCGAAAAATTCCTCATATACATTATGTTGCACTTTCAAGAGTAAGGTCACTTGATGGTCTGTTCATTCTGGATCTCAATGAAAAAAGTCTTTCAAAAGATGAAACGGTTGATAAAGAGATGCAAAGGTTAAGAGAAAATAGATTGCAACTCTCGTATACTCCACTATACTCGGTATGTAAAGACATAAAATTTTTGTTCAACAATGCCAGATCTCTACACAAACACTTCGTTGATATAAAATCGGAACCAAGTGTTTTGGCTGCAGATGTTATTGGTATAGCTGAATCTTGGCTTTGTGAATTAGATTCTGATGAAGACTTTAGTTTAGAGGGTTTTACAATGTTCAGGAATGATGCAAGTTCTTCCAAGAGCAGACCACATCATGGTATTGTCATATATGTGAAAAATCAATTACAGTGTGTTTCATACAGCTCTTTTACTTCCAAATCTGTTGAATTTTCCATCATTTCAATTATGCCATCCAATACTCCAATACAGTGTGTAGTTTTATATAAGCAGCCTTCTTGTACTCTTCAAATTTTTTACGATACTTTGAAAAACAGGTTGCTCCCATTTGTTAACAAAGATGAAAAGACTGTGATAATGGGAGATTTTAATTTGGATTTATGTTCTGGTCAATATGCTAATTTCTTGAACTTTATGAAAGAAAAATTTGGTTGTGTGCAAATCATAAGCAAGGTAACCACAAAGAATAAGACACAGTTAGACCTGATATTTACCAACTTTACTGATTTAGAAACAGATGTTCTTCAGGCTTATTGGTCTGACCATAATATGATTTATTGTGCTGCAGATATGACTTAATTAAGCAACCTATTCTAAAGACAGAACTGAATTTTAATTACATTGTGTAGTATCATAAAACCCTCTCGAGCAAATAACAGGCAGTATGTAAATATTTAGTTTCCAATGGAAGCTAAATATTTACATACTGCCTAGAGTGGTTAGGCAAAATCAAGGGTTGCCACTCATCAACTACTTTTTTGTCCCAATAACTCTCAGTATGTTTTATATATAAAATGTATTTTAAATTTCATTATTGGGACAAAAAATATTTAGATTAAAATGCCCATGAGATGAAATTATGTAGTTTATTAATGATAGTTTGTCCTGTCTACTTTTTTATTTGATTTTAATTTATGTATAATTATATTGTTCATCCACAATTTTAAATCCACAACAGCATTGTAAAACTGTCACTGTATAAGAGGTAGTTTTATTACCTAAGAGATTGCAAATTCACATGTAAACAGTTCTGTAATAATCAAATTAATATACCATAAGTTAAATGTTGTATACCTATGATTTTGTATAATAATGATATTATTTGAAAATGTTAATGATATACGAGTATGTCCAAAAGATTTGATTGATTGATAATTATTGTTTCTTTGTAGCTTGTTTTCTGTAATGTGGCCATGTGTCTGTATTGATTCATTAAGTCTGGATGAAACATACAATTGATCAAATATTACTTCTTTATTGTAACTTTTATTTTGTTCACTTTTACTTTTTACAATATTATATATATATTTGTGTATTTAATATACTACATGTATCTGATACAGTAATACATGTACAGTTTAACAATTAATATTTCATCTCATGGGCATTTAAATTATCAATTTTTTTTGGTAAATGAATATATTTCAATCTGGCTGTATAAGTAGTAGATATATTAGAAAGCATTCTTGTGCTATGCATAAGTATTTCTTAGCTATTATACAATAATGAATAACTATACAATTATTATGATATTTATTATTATGTATCTTCATAAAAGTAACATTCCCTACTTTGTAACCCAATATCACAAGTGACTTTCAGTATGATCTACAAAGACACTGTAAACATCCAGAATAGTTTTCTCCCTGAAAACAAGCACTAGCTCCAGTGGACATCTTAAACTTTTAAATGAACATTTTTTTCTGGAAAGACTTTAATACTCCTGAGCTCTATTACTTATTAAAATGTTAAATCAATTTTTTTGGAAAGATTAGTTCATCACAACCTACATTCTGTTATTCAAAGTCATATTTAGAAAATCATTTATTTAGTTTATTAAGTTAGTTTATTAAGTTTTATATATTATTTATTGCCAAAAGTGAAATGTTTCTCAACTTGATTGTAATAAATGTGATATTAGTACCAGTCATTCACCTTAAGTGAATTGTTTCTTTAAGGATACATACCACAAACAAATTTTTTATCTCCCACATAGAAGAGTTACACTGAAAATTTTTCAATATTCTTTTCAATGGAAATGTACCGGTAATTAAAAACTTTGATCAGTAAAGTTGCATGTCTGTTTTTTTTTTTCCGCCAAGTTGTTTTGCTTGGCCAGACATTTGTTGTTTAAGTAAACAAATTTATATCACATAATCTTAAGTGAGAGATAATTGAATTTTTGAAGAAAAAAGTTTGTGTTATTTATCCTTAAGTACATTTGTTATCACTTCTCATTAGGAGTAATTTTTCAGGTATACACTGTAGTATTCATTTTATAATTGACTTAAATTAAATTTGGACTTGACGAAGTCTAATATTGCATCTATTTCATGATCCTGAAACCTGCATGGTTTTTGTATCTCATTATATGAACAACTTTTAATCTTTCTTTTCGTTTTCGGTATGTAAGGTTAAAAAAGTTGTTCTAAAAATGAATGAATGAATCAGGGCAGCTATTTCTTTGAAATATGAAAAATATGAGTTCCATCGCACAATTCTTTATGAATTAAATTACTAAATCACACACTATATATGTAGTATTTATTGGTAATATAGGAATTTTTTTATATTGTACAACTTTTTTTTGGTTTTCTTTTGTTTTTGCAGTGCTTTGAAATGCTATTGCCAGATTAAGATGGTCGGGTTATACAATGTTCTTAATAATTTCAAATATTTTTCTTCTTGTCATCTTCCATAATTTAAAACCTGTCTGTTCAATACACTTTTCATAATATTGTGAAAGGTTACAATAACTCAATGGTTTAATTTTTTACATCTCATGTGCAGATGTCCAATAACAGTAAAATGTATTTGTATAAAATATGCTAAGGATACCAATGTGCATCAAACCTAACTATAGTATAATGGACTCAAATTTGTTTTTTAAAAAGAATTATCAATTCAGATTTCATAATATCTTTTTATTCAATGTTGTAAGTGTCTGAAATCACCTACATGAAGCAACACTTTTTGAAGGTAAGTAGTTTGGAAAGAACGGGTCAATGGCCAGCCCGTAAAGGGAGGTAAACCTTGCTTCTTTCAGATGGTAATAAATAAAAGTGAAAATTGCTTCGAATAGTGTTTTATGGTAAAATTTCAGACATTTGCAAAACTTTTTTATCAATCAAGTGCTTTAAGCTTTCAAAACTTAAGAAAATAATTTCAATCATAACACTATGAAATGTTAAAACATTGCTTTTGGACACAACTATTGAATGCAGATGTTGTAAATTTCATACGTATTGACATGATGATATAAGTGATTGTTGTACACTTTATTAAAAGTTGATTTATATGTAACCAATATATACTATATTATATGCACATGTATGATTCAAGAGTAAGAGGTTTTATTGCAAACTGCTGTTATGATCAAGAACTTTTATTGTTTAATTATAAACATCTTTATAGTTTATTTTTAGTTCATTATACTGAAATGCTAGAATTTAAACCTCAATAAATCTGATATAATTTGTTTTGTATGTGTCCAGTTTTATTGCATGAGGTTTTCAGGAATAAGAAAGGAAAGGATTAATTTGCAGTTTATCTTGAATAACATACATGCATCACAGTATAAAGTATGTAATTATTTTTCAAATTGCACAAAGCACACAAAGGTATAAAATAAATTCATTACTACAAAACGAAGATTTGAATATTTTCAAATACAAGTCAATATAGGTATGAATTAAGACCAAGGGTCCTTCATTCTGAATTGTGAATTTAAAGACCCCTGGGTCATGTGGGTCAATGGTAACATAGAGAAGGGGGGTGCTACCTAAGTGTATAGTTATGATAAGAAATGATGCCTCTTTCAAAATTGTGTACGCCATGGCCTCTCTGGTTTAAAAAATGAACCAAATTGAATGGTTGAAAAGTTGTTGCTTGATGCTCAGTAAACGCAACTTTCTTCCACATTTAAAATAACTTACTATTAGACGGAGTTTTACTATTAATAAATGCACAACCTAATTTTTAATCATATCAGTAAATGTTTGACTTAAAAAAAATATGTATTTTACACCAACCTGTGCTGGTTATTTGTTGAACATACTCCCATCCCTCCAGAAGTACCATTATTCCCTTTTACGCTGAAATATTTAGTTAATTCATCACAGCAATGTACTCAAATTACTTTATGGAATGATTTCTTTTGTGATTTTTTAATCACAGGAATGTACTCATATTACTTTATGGAATGAGTTCTAATTTTTAATCATATCAGTAAATGTTTGACTTAAAAAAAATATGTATTATTACACCAACCTGTGCTGATTATTTGTTAAACAGATTCCCGTCCCTCCAGAAGTACGATTTCCTTTTATGCTGAAATATTTAGTTAATTAATCACAGCAATGTACTCATATTACTTTATGGAATGATTTCGTTTGTGATTTTTAATTCAATTAATAACTTTTATGTGCTATTCCTTTTTCTGTGCATGGTTTTCAGCCCACCTGAGCCGAAGGCTCGAGTAAGCTTTTCTGATCACATTTTGTCTGGCATCCGTCTGTCTAGCAGTCTGTCTGTCTGTTAACTTTTCAAATTTTCGACTTCATCTCAAGAACAACTGGGCCAATTTTAACCAAACTTGGTACAGAGCACCCTTGAATGAAGGGAATTCAAGTTGTTTGAAAGAAGGGTCACGCCCTCATTCAAGGGGAGATAATTGGGAATTACTGTAAATCACTTTTTATTAGCGAGAACTTTATTTTCGCGTAATTACGCGAGGCAGTGAGCTCGCGAAAATTTGATTCTCGCGTAAAATAGTATTCCGTAAGATTATATAGAGCAATAACCACAATTTGTGAAAATTTTATCTCGCTAATAAAGAGTCAATGACTATCTCGCGAAAAGAAGGTGTCGCGAAAATATAGTGATCTACAGTAGTGAAAATTAGGTGGCATGTTTTAAAAATCTTCTTGGCAAGAACCACTGTGACAGGAATGAATCGAAACTTATGGGGAAGCATCCTTAGGTAGTGTAGATTTAAGTATGTGCAAATAATGACCCCAAGGGGTAGGGTGGGGCCAAAATGGCCGATGAAAGTTTTACATAGAAATATGAAAGAAAATTCTTTAAAAATTAATATTCTTCCCAAGAATAGCAAAACCATGATTGATCATATTTTTATGAAAGCATCCTCAGGTAGTGTAGATTTAAGTTTGTTCAAATCATGACCCCCGGGGGTAGGGCGTGGCCACTATGGCCGATCAAATTTTTACAAAGAAATATAATGGAAAAAATCCTTTAAAATCTTCTTCACCGGAATAGCAAAGCCATAATAGATCATATTTATATGGAAGCATCCTCAGGTAGTGTGGATTCAAGTTGTTCAAATCATGACCCCCTTGGAAAGGCCATTGTGACAAAATAACTACACTTAACCACACTTGGGATATGAAAACGATATCACATGAGGTATATCCACAGGATAAAGGGATGAACATGGGATAAATTAAAATTACATCCATCTAACAATTAAACTGTTGGCCTGCTAGTCCAACATAATTGTTAAGTAACTAGAAAACTGACCAGTCAGCAAGGGCCCCGCCATGGGGTAGAATTATAAGGGCCCCCAAACTGAAAAGATTTTCAACAAACTACTATTAAACTATCAACAAACTACCAACAAACTATATTTTTGTGGTTTGTTAAAGTAGTTTGATAGTATAGCATTTAATGAACCACTAACAAACCACTTTTTCTAAAAATAGCTGCAGTGGTTTGTTAGTCTTTCATTTCTGGTGATTGTGATTTCCTTATAGTTTGTTAGACTTGGTATCTTGCAACAGTGTTTTATAAGTATAGCATTTGCATCTAACCACATGGGAAATTACTTTACAGATGTGTTTAGGGTTGAATTATCTAGAATTGTTGAAGTTTCCAAGAACAGCTTAATCTTTACATCCGGTGTTAGCTATTTGCGCCAATTTTCAAACCACCAAGCAGGTCAGAAACAAAGGAACTGGTGAAGGGACATTCAAATTGTTAGTATCATTCTATAAGATCCCTGACTGGAAAAAGCAGCAATTAACATCATTAAAAGATGGATCTGGATACACTAGAAGAGGTATTTAATGCATGTCATGAAGTTCCTTTTTACCTAAAATAAGGCTGGACTACAGTAACCTTCTGTGAATGTGGATGCGTATGCTTTTTACTAGCTTTGGGTTTTTATTTTCAGATTGACCTAATTAATTCCTATACTAGTTTAGATCAGTTATGCATTGGATTATGGGAAGTATACTTGAAAATAAGACAAAAAGATGTCTTTCAAAGTTGCAATGAGGCCAGAAAAAAGGAAATATTGCAGCATTTTCCATGCCAGACGAAGCAGGGAATATCTAAATGTCAGCTTGAAGAACATTTTTTTGGTGAAAAATACTATGAAGATGTGCACAACATGAAGGAGAATATGTGATAAGTACATGGACATTGACTTGGAATTGCATCAGCTCCTAAACAAAAGGGAACATGTTGGAATGTTGCACTTGCATTGGCTAAACTTGTGAATCCTGGAATTTAAATACTCTGAAACAAGACTTGTTGAATATTTCAAAATATGATTGTTTTAGGTGTTTTCAAAGACTTGTGGATTTGTAAAGGAAAATTCAAATCTAGTGTTTTGCTGATGGATTTGTTACCAGTGATTTGGTAGTAGTTTGTTAGAGTGGTTTGATAGTAGTTTGTTAGCGTGGTTTGATAGTAGTTTGTTAGAATGGTTTGATAGTAGTTTGTAAGAGTGGTTTGATAGTAGTTTGTTAGAGTGGTTTGATAGTAGTTTGTTAAGAGTGGTTTGATAATAGTTTGTTAGAGTATAGTTTGTTAGCTCATTTGCATGTGATTTGCTATACTATTAAACTACTTTCAAACCATAGTGGTTTGTTAGTAATTTGTTATAGTAGTTTGTTTGCCCTTTTTTCCGTATGGGGGCCGGTGCAGCTTACAGAATAATTAAAAAATGTATGAAGAATAGGCAACAGCAACTGTATTCTTAAAATTTCAAGATAATTCCTGAATATTCAAAAACTGTAAATTATATCCTTGTGTTTACATTAGGCAATAAAGAACAACTTAACATTGAGTGTATATTTAATCAATAATGAAGCTTATATGTTATATAAAATGCCAGCCTTCAATGAATGCAAATATCATTAACCTTAACTTAAAAACAAACAGCAGTTGCAGAAAAAAGTTTTCAATAATATTAAAGTGACAGATAAAGATATACGCCTAATAAATTTTCTGCAGCAGGCTTAAGATAATCAATCACAAGGGATTAATTGTACCTGTAATTGTATCATCATTTTCTTCTAAAGTTACAATAAGAACTTTTTCAGTATTGATGATAGAATGGGGTTTTTATAAAGGACAAAAAGTAAAAATAAAAATATATCTTCTTTAATCTATTTCTTGTTTTTAGAATTCAATGAAATCATATCTATTTTACCAAAAATAAAGTATAAACATTAATATTTAAATCCACATTTCAGAGTGTTCATAGCATTCCAAATTCACTTAACTTCAAAACAAACTTTTTTTGCAGACAGAGGTGGTAATTTATCTCACTGTGACAGATAAAGATAATGCTTTGGAATTTTCTTCAAGATTGATTGATTGGTTGTATATTGTTTAACGTCCCTCTTGAGAATTTTTCACTCATATGGAGATGTCACCGTATGCCGGTGAAGGGCTTCAAATTCTGACCTTTACTCGGCACTCAGGGCCATTGAGCAGTGAGGAATCTTTATCGTGCTAATGCCCCCCGCTGACACAGGGCCTCTGTTTTTAAGGTCTCACCCGAAGGACCCGCAACTTTCACTTGAAAGTGCCGAGCGCATGGCGAAGGAACAGTTGCTACCCATTTTAACGACTGGGTCAGTCGCGGCCGAGATACGAACTCACGACCTCCCGATCACGGAGTGAGCGTTCTACCGACTAAGCTACCGTGAACAGTTTTTCTTCAAAAGGAAAGCTAATTAATCCCAAGGGACTAATATCAGCATTCAGTTTACAATGGGAACATCTTCAGCAGTTATCCCTCTTTGCCAATGCATTCTTATATATTTAAAGTTAAAGGAATCTACCCCACCTCCCCAGCTCCAAACCAGGGGACATAGAGAAACAAACTTAGCAAATTGGGCAACCATAAAAAAGTTATTAGGAAAAGACAGACAATTTGTGGACGGAAGAATGACAGACAGACAGATAGACGGACAGTCAGAGTGATTACTATAGGGCACCCGCAAATCCTTGCTGGGCCCTAATTATTCATTATTCAATATTAGCAACTCAGAAATAGCTTAAAGTTAAATTAATATTACCTTGTTTCTAAGATTGGTACAGTTGTCATTTCTTTTTTCACATAGCAGGCAGCATCTGCCATAGGAAAAATTGAAAACCTCAAATTTTTGCCATCTTTATAATCAAAGACAAATTAAAATAATACTGTAACAGCTCTAATGCATTTCACTTAGAGAAAATATATAGTAGGGGTAAGGATTGTAAGAAAAGGACTATGTTATGTTTTGATATACTGTACAAGTGGAAATTTTAGAGAGACGCAAATTTAGCGATTTGTCCTTAAAAACTGGTAATTTATTTTTAGCAAGATATTATTTTAGTGATTTTAAAATGCACATTAAAGAAGCTTTTACAAATAAAACGCAATTAATTTTTAGCGATATTCAATTTCAGTGTTCTCTGCACCCTCGCAAATAATGCAAAATTAAATCCTTGCTTAAAATTCTACTTATACAGTATCATATTTTGAATGGGACTGTATCACTAAACATATCACAATATTTTCCTTTTCATATTTTTTATAATCTTTACGTGTCTAATCTTAACTCTAAACAAGTTTAACACCATGAAATGATATGAAAGCATAAATTTAAAGTAGCTTATTATTATAGATCCTTGAGTCACACTGCTCAACTGAGTTACTTTTTTCACAATACATATATAAATGTGTATTCATGCATACATGAATACATATTCTAAATTGTACGTGTCATTTAAGTAATTTTAGTAAAGAACTGTCATATCCTTAATATAGTAAAACTCGTTTAGAACGAACACGGATATAGCGAATTCACGGATATAGCGAAAGTTTTTCTGGGTCCCTGGTACAATGCTTAACAAATCTTTGTAAAATATTACGGTTATAAAGAACTTTGATATAACGATTTTACGGATATAGCAAACTGATTTTGAGTCCCGTTGAGGTTAAAAATAATGAATTTACATCTTTTATGAGATCTCAAAATTTTATAAATTATTTTCTCTTTGCGTTTGTATATAAAATTCAAATCATAATTAAACCTTAGTTGTCGAAGGTATGTTTTGTAATATTTGCTTCCTTGACACATTTGGTGGTATTAATACTTGAAGGAAAACATGCATATATTGAATTCGCTATATATGGTTATGCAAATTCGGTATTCTGATATAACGAATTACGGATATAGCGAATTAAATTCACAGGTCCCTAGGACTTCACTATAAACGAGTTTTACTGTATGTAAAATAATAAAATATAAAAAGAAAGATCTATTTTTGGTTATTTGTACTTATCAAAAATATGCTACATTAATGTCTTTAACCATATCATTACACCCCTAAGTTTCTCTAGGAGAAGAAAGTAAACTAACATTGGGTATTATCTGCTGAGTTGTATTCCTTGACAGCACAAGGTAGATCAGAGGTGGATTCACAGTCTCTCTCATCCACATTTCCGCTTCCATATGTATTGAAGAACGCACATTTGCCTACATAAGATAGACAAATATACTTGAATTGATAAATAAATGAGATCTAAGAATTTAAAACAATAGGCCCATGGGCCACATTGCTCAGATGAGTAACTTCAGAGATGCCATTTTTTTTTTACCAAAACTTCCCCCTTTTAATACCTATTGTGGCCATATACTTCTCTGCCCCTGGGGTAATGATTTTAAAACTTTAGAATCTACACAACCCGAGGATATTTCCACATAACTTTCAGCTTTTCTGGGTCACTGATTCTTGAGAATGTTTTCCTATATATTTCAATGTAAAACTTGGATTCCCTATTGTGGTCCCGCCCTACCCCTGAGGGTCATGATTTTTACAATTTAGAATCTACACTACTCCAGAATGCTACCACATAAGTTCTAGCTTTTCTGGCCCAATGGTTCTCATGAAGAAGATTTTTTAATTTTTAATGACCCCACCCTATTTTTGTATTTTCTTAATTATCTGCCCTTGTAAGGGGACTTGGGCCTTCATTATAACCATAGAAACTCCCCATTACCCAAAATACTTTGTACCAAGTTTGGTTAAAATTGGCCCAGTGGTTCTTGAGAAGAAGCTGAAAATGTGAAAAGTTTAAAGACGGACAGACAGCTAGACGGACAGTTGGACAATGGACAACGGGTGATCAGAAAAGCTCACTTGAGCTTTCAGTTCAGGTAAGTTAAAAATAAGTAGTAAGAATCAAAGTAGGCATACTTTGTATGCCTACTTCTAACAACAGTTGTACTTGTAAATTTATCTTATGGCTGAAATATCTTATTAATAACATGAAAATTATACATGCACAAAGGCAGCAGCATGGATCACTATTTTTCATATAAGAATATTTAGCAAGTTATTAAAGTTGGGAATTAAAAGTGGTACATGTATAAGATATAGGTTGAATATGATGTCCTTGAGACAAAAACATCAAAATCATTTCTACCTTTTGGAATCCACTTCCACTCTCTGCATACTTCATACTCCTTGGTGTTATCCTCGTTCAGAAGACAGTGATACTTCACATCTTTCCCTGTACATGGTAGACCAGTCTGGTAATTAGGCTGTTTGGCGATCTCCTGACAAGTAGTACCCTTCACTTCTCTGTATGGCTGGTCTATACCAATCCCTTCATGTAACACCAGCAGTATCATCCAAATCCAGATTAGCATACTGGTATTTTTCTGTTGTGTAAGGGCTTCCTTCTGTTGTAAAGAAAAAATTAGCATACTGGTATTTTTCTGTTGTGTAAGGGCTTCCTTCTGTTATAAAGAAAAAAAGATCTAGCATCAATATATATTTCCAGAGCAAAAAATGAAATATAAATACATGTAGTTATGTGGTACATTTATTGTAATAGAAAATTAAGTGTTTATAGCTAATATTTGTTTTAAAAGTCATCATTAGTGTGTCTTCAAACTTGTACTATAAACACAGACCTTAAATTAGCTCACTTTAAGGGAAGACAAGACACATGTCCCAAAAGACAGATTACGTCATAGTCGCTGTTAAAGGTACTTGGACACAGATTTGAAGTTATCATTTTCTCTATAATATTACGATTTATATATTTTAATAGCATTTCATACAAAAATTAATTAAAAATCTTATTTCATATAAAATATATTAGAATTTCAAACTTTTCGGCGGGATTCCTTAAATGAACATGCTAAATGTTGTTAAAATCAACAGCTCTTGTGTAATTTTTATTCTAATTTTTTTTTTTTGTTTCATTTAAGAAATAAATAACAAGTTTATAAACTTCAGTGGGAATTGAAGTGGGTCGGTCACGTGATCAAATCCTGTGAAGGCCGAAGGCCTTTTCAGAAGATTTGATCACGTTCCGACCCACTTCAATTCCCATTGAAGTTTATAAACTTGTTATTTATTACTTATATATACATTTGAGACAGACAATTGAATATTTTCGAATTTCAATTATTGCACTAACCGTCCGTCATAGATTTTGAAAAATGACGCAAGGTGTAAATCGGCTTGCATGGCGGTTACGCTTCGAATATTCATAAGGCTAAGGGATCTATTTCGAAGGGAATATTTTGTGAAAGGCTACTTATGATCAGTAATAGTGAACAGATTGTTGTCTGGGAATATTTTCAAATGTGAAAATTGATAATCGATGCTGAACAGACACGAGAAAAACGTCCGAAGTTTGATGATAAAAAGTTGGAGGAATTTCGGTCGCTGGAAAGGGATGGATTGAGACACTTGTCAGAGCCGGTTAATTTGCAGTTTGATCAAAAACATTCTACGATTTCAGTAACTAAAGGCATACTTTTCGTAAAACACTGTTAAACACAGAGACACTGCATGGCGACAGCTTTACATTGAACTACGAAAACGCGCGCCGAGGTGTTTGGCAGCTGTTCATGGCATGATTGCTATGATATTTTCCAACAGATTTACACATTTATCGTGAGTAGAATTTAAAGATGAAATAATAGTTTATCATGAAAATTTGACCAAAGGTCTGCCCAAAATATAAGGATGAACGTTAGAAACTGTGCAGCTGACAAAAGTGAAAAAAGTAAACAAACGTTAGGCCTAATTTTCTCTATGTAGGGCCGACACTGTAACACAGGTTGAATCGATAGCCCAAAAACTGTATGAAATACTTGTTTACATTTTAAATAAAATAATTATCATTTTACTTGCTTATTTTGATCATTTTTATACATGAAAAGCAAGTACAGCAGCTCATTTTATAATTTATGTACTGGTAGATATTATTGCGCCGTGTGATTAGGTCACGTATTGACCTCTGACCTCTGACAAACTTCATACAGAATTGAAGATATTTTCTCTCTGTATGTTTATATAATGGAGAGATACCACAAATGTATATATTTATTATAAAAAAAAATGTTTAAGATTTTAAGGTTTCACCAACATGTACATGTATTTATTATGTCAATATGACAATGCTTAATCTAATCATCCCTTTCTCTTTATGCTGCAGTCTAAATCAGTGACTTCAGTGACGTTGTGTTTGAATTCTTAGTGCAGCCAGATCAAGTACGCATTGGTTACATCACTCACGATCAGTTTTATTTCAATTTTCCATTTCTATTTTTTTTCGTATGATAACTTTGAAATTTAGAGGAGTTTATTCCTCGATAAATCTACCAGAATGTAAATTAGATAGGTCGATAGGTCATGAGCTAAGGAGGCCTATGCGAGCAAATCTTGTGCGCATCTGTCTCAGTCTGTGTCTGACGCTAAGGAGGCCAAATATGCATGTAAATCTCGTGCGGCTGCCTTTTTGTTTGACGTCAGTGGGCAAGGACTATTCCCCATTTTAAAAAGGTGAGTTATTTCCCCTGAAGGGAACTCTTTTTCTGTGTTTAATACGCATGCGCTATAAATAAAGTCACTTCCGTGGATGTTCTTGATGTAAACATGTTCATGGTGTATTGCCTCCGTCATATGGAAAAATGTTATTGTGTTTGTGAATAAAAAGAAATTTTAACTGATTTTAAATGAATAATATAATCTCATGTGTTAATTCATGTAACGAAGAAAGACTAATTAAAATAGCATCGACCTGAATTCGTATTACATATGTCGTATAGAGTCTGAGCTGCAAAGTTTTAGTGTAGGATCAAAGCATATGTCCATGTATATTCCCGAGTAAAATACACATTTTGTTTTAGTTTTAGAGAATTGACAGCAGAAAAACATAATTGATACAATAACTTCCTAGCGTATTTCTCCTTAATTAACCAAAAACATTATTTTCTCAAGTGTTATTTATGGTTTTAAAATCTTTTCAGTGTGAGTGCATGTATTTATTGTTATAAGTTATTCTTTTTCGCAAAGTGTTTAAAAAACAATATTAGAGAGAGAGAGAGGGGGGAGAGAGAGAGACTCATGAAACCCCGTGTAACTTGCATACATAAACATCTGTGAGAAAATATATGTACCGTAATTATATTGAATTCACAATTAATAATTCAAATAATTTTTAATTTCCACAATTTTGGTTCATATTCAACTGTTCAACCCATTAATTTCCACATTCGTTCTCTATACCTGTACGCACGAAACCCTCGTGCATCACCTAGGTGTCAATCAAATTCGTAGGAAATTTGATTTGAAACATTCTTATGGTCAGTTCTGAGTTCAAGTGTACTCAACTGACATCCAGCAAAATTCATCTTCCCGGTTTCAGCACAACGCTTATTAAAACTTACGTGTATTTTGTAAATTATCCCTTTTAAGACATAAATAAGATGTATCCCGTAGATTATACATGTAAGATTTTAAGAAAAAATTACAATAACGTTACATAAAATTGCAAATTTCTGATGAAGTTGTTTACCAGCTAACAGGCACGTAGCAACAGGGAGGGGGGGGGTCAAGGGGCCTAGCCCAACCCCCACTTTTTTCCCAACATTACTTTTTCTATTGAAAATGTTCATTGAAAGACAGGTTGCCCCCCCCCCCCCCCACACACACACAGGTTATACTACGGTAAAGTTATATAATGGAAATGTAGTATTGTGTGCCAAGGAACAGGTACTGAAATAAGTAGCTTTTTCGACTTTGGGCACAGTTTTTCTTTGCTTGTCAACTTTTCCAGGTAAGAAAAAAATATTTCTTTGGCTATAATTGTGATACAGTTTAAATATCTAACCAATCAGATAAAGCGAAACAGAAGTGCGACTCCAAAACCTCATCCAACGCTGCCAATGGAGAAAATTTTATGTATCCGATTAATAAATCGTCCGATTACGCCATATTAAACATTAATGGCGGGTATTAGGTTATATAATTCAGTAAGAGAACATCTCCCTGACAGATTGCATGCAAAATTATGATAGGTAACACTGTTATTACCATCGAAATCTGTCTCGAAGCGGGGAACCCCCCGTTTGTATACAACTTTTGTTTCTTACCTTGTGTATTTTTATAATATACCGAATAGGGCCATTCTTTAAACGTGGGAAAAAGTACAATCTGCTTGCATATAACGACATATAGATGTGTTTGACGGGGAAATTTTATATTTTTGAGATATTGTACACTCTTACATATTTTTTCATAAAAAGGGGGGTATTATCCATACTTCAGGTGCCTGTGCTGCGTCTAGAGTCCCATGAACGTAGATGATGACTACGTGTTCATAGTGGGAGAGAGCAGTGGATACGCAAATATTATAGTATGCCAGGGACATCGGGCTTCGTCCATTATGCAAATTATCCCATGTTTCCCACTACCGTTGATGCCCTTGCATACAATACTAACTAGACAGTGACCCCTTAAATAAACAAGTCACAGTCAAGGCATCATGATGGAATTCTGAAGCAGATTTTTTTTAATTAATATTTTTTGTCTTTTGTAGATTAGGTTCTATGTATTTTAGATAATTTTGCTTGTTTGTTTCCCTGTGGCATCACAGTTGATTTCACATACTTGGAGAGCGTAAAGTTAACGTAATTTCCTGGTAACATACCACAGGCACTTGTTTCTGTAATAATTTTTTTACCCATAGTATGATAATAACACCGTTTTATTATTATACTATGGGTTAAAATTTATTCCCTAAACAAGTGCCTGTGTAACATACACATTTACACATTGTGTTCTAAATAACGGTGACGTCGCGCACGATACTGGTGTTACTTTCATACAGAGCATTGGAAAATTCATTTGTATGGTTGTGTAGAGATGGTTTTGCTTAAAGATGTCAAGTATTATATATCAATGGCAAGGAAAATATATGAATATTGACAATATCATATTTAGAATATATTTTAGACGTTTTTATTTGTAAAAATATAGCTAGATATACCACGATGTTGTCATTTTTATGATGTCCCAGCGTTACATAAAATGTCCATGCGCTTTATTAAAAAGTTGTTAAAATAATAAATCCTATGCTTAATAAAATTAAAATTGGTATATGATTATATCACTTGTATCCAAAAAGGATGTGATAAATAATTTAAACTCGGAGGACAAAAATGATATTTTTATATTGATACAAGAAATGTCGTAGACCCACGTGTCCCATTTTTTGTAGACTTAGGTGGAACGAAACTTTAAGTTATGAGTACCAAGTCTAACATATAGGTTAGATGATAAATTCTGGTATAGTTATAATGTACCTGCATTGTAGAACACGGCAATTATCAATATAATATAATTCCGGTAATATCCATTAAGCGGGTCGATTTTTTCTGAGTCCAGTGGAATGTCCCATCTATAAAAATATCGCGCGTTTTTAGCAATTATATCATTTTATCTTATAATTTCGAGTAATATACATACGTGAATACTTAAGAACGTATGACCTACAAAAAGTACATAAAATTTACTGCAGAGAATATACAAATTATCAGGTTATCCCGCATCAACTTTTACAAGTTAAGAGAAGTTTAATGTCTAAAGAATTGTCCCAGGTTCGTTTGACGCGCCGTAACATGACGTGACGTAACATACATGTGCAATAGGCTACTTGTCAAGATTTGCATGGTCCCCTAGCTCACCTTTGTTAATTCTAAAACAATATTATGTAACAAATATAACCTGGGTCTTTTACAATTTTTTCTGAGAAAAATAATTTCAAATTGAAATCGGGCTCCAGCATAGTGACAATTAGGGCCCACGTGTATGTTTCGAAAACTGAAACAAACAACATAAAATATAAGTAAAGTATTGTACATGTAGCACAGACTAGACATTATAGTTACATGTATCCTGAGTCGATCCTGATTCAATGCCAAATCTAAAAAGGACAGGCACTTAAAAGAACCAAATGAAAAATACATTTATATACTAAGTATTTTACATCTAAGCAGTAGAAGGATATGTTTAATGTGAGAGTCTTTTAAAATTAAAATATGCGCTATTTTTGTGAATACGAAAAGATATATCGCAGTCTTTTCGGCGTCCACAAATACCATATACTCCATTCTTTACATGTAGTAATTAATATCATATTAAGAGGTAAAACTAGCATCAAGTTCACATATTGTTGTAAGTACTAGAGATATCAATTTTACTCGGATAGCCTTGTAGTCGAATAACGGCTCATTGTCGAGCGATAGTCGAGGGCTCATTCTAATCAGTTTATCTGCACTTCACTGTCAGAAATCTTGAAGTTTTAATCAAACTACTGTCACATGTTTTTTTGGAAATATTAGTACCTAATACTAGTGCTTCTGTATTTTAACATAAATTAAAATAATTATACTACCCCATATCTTGTCTTTATGTGCACTTACCAATGCTTGTAATCTTTTCGGTGTGTTCCCATTTCGCCTTAATTGTGAAATACAGGTAAAAAAAAAAAAAGGTTAAACAGTACTAAGGCGAAATGGAAATATTAGTATTTGTAAATATTATTACTAGGTTGATATAAAAATTCAAATGAAAAAAATTTTAGACTGAATTTAACAATGAATGGGAACTTATAAATACTTTGAATGAAATAATACGTGTAATACCAAAAAATACTTGATGCTAAAAATTTTAAATCTTCATCACCTGAGAGCTTACTAAGACGAAATGGGAATGCTAAATTTTACAGTTAAGGCGAGATGGGAACAAACCATTTTTTCACCGGACGTTTTTATCGTGTATATCGGTATCATGCAACCTTTAAAAAGGTAGGACTGACCCCCCTCCTTTCATTCAAGATAATATTCTGAAACCGTATGGAATATTTTTCAATTCATGCAGCCCTCACTTCAAGTAATTTTTATTGAAGTACATTCACCCCCCCCCCTCTCAATTTTATTAAAATTATTGACTATAGAGAAGAGCCCCCCCCCCTTCTCGAGCAAAGACACTTACGACACCGCTGAATGGTGCATGCATCGGTTTGTAAAACTACTACTTGTATGGATCTTGGATATACCCGCATGAGCGGAATTTTTAGCGATTTTATTTTAGCATAATTAAAGAGGGTGCTGAGATTGGTAAAAATTGAATACTTCTAACAATCAGTTGCGTGTTTTCCAAATTTTCGTAACTTCTTAAGTGAGCATTTAAACATATATAGGCGTCTGAACCGAGGATCAAGGGAAGGGGCTTAGCCCTCCCACCATTTTTTGTAAAAATAGACATTATATAGGCATTGAAAATTGAGATTTACCTTTCACCTTTTTTGTTGGTTTAGCTCCCCCCCCTTTCAATTTGCTTCCGACGCCCATGAAATAGCTAAAATTGTCTTTCGCTAAAACTATATACTATTTTTTTATAGGGAAATTGTTTAATTTTCATCTCGCTAAAATTGCAGTTATACTAATATATTTTTCAATGAAACCCAAAACATCTATACACATCAATACACCTGCCTTAAATACCGTTAACTTTTTTTTTCACAAATATTTTGATATGTTTTGATATATTACCTTTTGCTCTTTAGTTATCTCATTGGATGACACCTAGACACCATAATCTTTAGAAGATATTTTAATAGAAAAACCGTTTTAAAATCCCTTAATCCGCAAATTTTTAATAAAGTTCAAGTATGTGAAATGAAATTATATGAGAGAATATTGCTTTTAATTAAACATTTGTTTTCTTGAAGAAATTTATACTGCCCACATTCGAGTCATTCTAGAAAAAATATTACTGGATGTGCATGTATAGTTGAAAATTAATTTCATTTGTAGTCCGTTTTAAATCTATACCAGTTCAATGGTATGAATATGAAACACTCGATATTAAAATATAGAAATTGGTTTAGTCATCAAGGAAGATAAAAAGCTAAAATAAAGTATAAAACAGAGTCCTATCAAAGTACTATCAAATATTTCTCACAAGCAAGGATGATCCAAGAGTTGAGAGCACAGGCACTTTGTTTCGTACACAAGGCTTCGATCCTTACGTATTTTTACCTCCCCTTGAAAAGAGCATTCATCATTGATACGGATGCAAATTTTTTCATTTGTGTTTCGCACGACTGAACTCACAAACACACATACATACCCTCACTTACGTACACCATAGTGGTCACGTAGCATCGTTTTGAAAGTGGGGGGGGGGGGGGGGCAACCAGAGAGAAAAAAATACCTGAAAAAGTTGACAAGCAAAAAAAAAATCCTATGGGGGTGGGGGTGGTAGAGGCCAACTTTTTTCAATGCCAATCTTTTTCAGTACCAATTTTTCAACTACATTTTCCTTACATCACTAAAAGTTGAAGTTGGGGTGGGGGGCAACCTTTCAATGAACATTTTCTATAATATAAGTATTGTTGGGAAAATAAGTGGGGAGGGGGCAGCTCCCCCCCTCCCCACTTGCCCCCTGTTGCTACGTGCCTGCCATTGCGGCATGGGGATAATCAATCAAAATGTGCGAGACTTGATTTCAAACAATATGTTTGCCGAAGACAAAATTTATTTTTTTTACTTAATGTTACCACTTGGATTCTCATATACTTAGACGTATACTATTAGGCGATTGTAAAAATTTTAAGTTCATAGTACAAAGAAAAACTTCAAGCAGTTATTTTTAAATATTCTTCCATTTGGCGATTTTAAATGTGATTGTATGAGAAAAAATGAATTACAGAAGTTTTTTTTCGGGCACTGATCGACTTGTTTCTCAACGAACAATTTAAATGTACCCATAATTATGAGGGTGATATTAATATAAATGTACATGTACTATGTTGTAAAACTTGAAACAAAATTTGTAGTCTTATTATACAGTTTCATTGAATATCTAAAGATTCCTGAGCAATAAAGGTAAACATGTGAAATGTTTATTAAAAACACTTTTTAAAGTTACAAAATTGTCTATGTGTGCATTATAGAAAAAACATATCTTAAGCTTGTTGAGTGCGGGGTATAAGGGCAAAGAATAAATAACTTTCCGTCATAAATAGGACTTTCCTGACTTTCCTGACCATTTTGCACGATGGTGTACAGTGTACTTATTTTATAATGGCGCTCCACGGTCATATTGGTTACTTTATTATACATAAATTAATTGTGTGTATTGGAGAATTGGGGAGGGGTTGTTCTTGACCCCTGCTAGATCTGCGCATGTCTCAATTCTTGTCAAATATGAAGCAGAACTACTAGCAAACTACACTTAGCATACACATAAAGCTAAAAAAAATATTTAAATTTTTATGGTATAGATATTATTTTCTGTTATTGGATTTCCTAGCGTGTAAAATATCCAAATCACAAGAAGCCCGGAATACGATTTCAGACTTTTGTGTGTTGAAATTTTTTCCTGGGCGCCAATTTCTTTGCATCATGTAGACAAAATTGAAAATATTTGTTTTTTAATCACATAAATTAATTGTTTACTTGTAATGGTACAATGTGAACATGTATTACCCCCATTTTATTTTTTTAAATATTAAACATAGTTGTTTGATGGAAGAATAGAAATCAATCATAAGGTTACATTGTAAAAATATAACGTTGCACTTGTTGCATCATTTTACGTTTTTGTGACGTTATAAGCGTAAAGTTATGTATCACCAGTATCGTGCGCGACGTCCGGTATGTGCAAAGTTTTAAAAAATTCTGTGCAGCGATTTATGAAGATGATGGCCAAAAATCTAAATTGAAAAGTGCCGATATTCCCGGAAACAATAAAATAATCGGAATTTCCTAGTAATTACACATCTACAAATTGTGTCCTAAATATCTGCAAAGTTTGACCAAATTCTGTGCAGCAGTTTATGAGGAGTTCAGCTGACAAACTGGTCATCTCTATATTCAAGATATGGCCAAAAATCTATGTTGAAAAGTGCTGAAATTCCCAGAAAATAAGAAATGTCCTGGTAATAGGCACATCTTAACATTGTGTCCTAAATATCTGCAAAGTTTGATTGAATTCTGTGCAGTGGTTTATGAGAAGTTGCGCTGATAAACTGTTCATCTCTACATCTATATGTGGCGCCGTTTTGGTATTTACTGGCAAAAAGTGATATCAGCTCTTCGAAAAGGTGATATCACTTATTCGAATAGGTGATATTACCTATTCAAATTGGTAATATCACCTATTCATCTTCAATAGGTGATATCACTTATTCGAATAGGTGATATCACCTATCAGAATAGGTAATATCACCTATTGGAAATGAATAGGTGATGTCACCTATTCGAATAAGTGATATCACCTATTCGTGCTGAATAGGTGATATCACTTTTTCAGATATGTGATATCACCTATTCGAATAGGTGATATCACTTATTCGAATAGGTGACATCACCTATTCATTTCCAACAGGTGATATAACCTATTCTAATAGGTGATATCACCTATTCGAATAAGTGATACCACTTTTTCGAATAGTTGATATCACCTATTGAAAATAAATAGGTGATATCACCAATTTGAATAGGTGATATCACCTATTTGAAAAAGTGATATCACCTTTTCGAATAGGTGATATCACCAATTCAAATCAAATAGGTGATATCACCTATTCGAATACTAGTAGGTGATATCACTTATTCGAATCGGTGATATCACCTATTCGAATAAGTGATATTACCTTTTCGAATAGGTGGTATCACCAATTCAAATCAAATAGGTGATATCACCTACTCGAGTAGGTGATATCATTTATTCGAATAGGTGATATTACCTATTCGAATAGATGATATCACCAATTGGATAGGTGATATCACCTATACGAATAGGTGATATCACTTTTTGGCAGTAATTACCAAACCAGCGCCCCATACATCCAAGGTATGGCCAAAAATCTAAGTTGAAAAGTGCCGAAATTCCTGAAAAAAAACGAATCTTAATAGAAATAGAAGGTTTTTCAAACATGCCACCAAATTTTTACTATTTCTTAATTACCTCCCTTTGAAAGAGGGCGGGGCCCTTCATTTGAACAAACCTGAATCCCCTTCACCAAGGGATGCTATATGGAAAGTTTGGTTGAAATTGGCCCAGTGGTTCTTGAAAAGAAGTCGAAAATGTTAAAAGTTTACAGACAGATAATTGGACAGATGCACAACTGACAAAATGAGATCAGAAAAGCTCACTTGACCTTTCAGCTCAGTTGAGCTTAAAAGGTCATTTAATCAATGCCAAGGTCACAGAGTTCAAAACTGTCAAATTCTGAAGGTATCTGTTATGTCAAATTCAAATAAAAAAAGATAAATCTTTCAATGGAAGAGCATAAGAGGTCAGGATACTTAGCTCAAAGGTTCATTTAAAAAACGGATTTCGTCATGATTTTATGACATAATCATTTGGACAATGTCAGTATCTTATGACTTAGAAATAAATGTTCATTCAATAACCGGAACATGAAATTTTAAGTTGGACTGTGGGTGGTCATATTTTTTACTCAGTGACTAGATTTGTGACAACCTTTAGCAATTAAAGGGTACTCTTTAGCAAGAAACAGGCATTGAAATTTAAGAATGCATGATTTTCTTCAATGGTTTTAGAAAGGTAATTCAAAGGTAATACGGATTGTTTTAACATAAATATTCTATAGTTTCCTCACAAATAGGTATAAGATCTGCTAGGACAGTTCTAGCTTTATAATTTTGTTAAATACAATGTACTATGCTGTACTTTTTTAAAAAAAAACTATGTACCGGTATTTTGGTATTAAATTATGTATGTGATGTAAACATACTCAATATCATCACTTTATCACAAACCCTTGGGTAATTAAGAGATAAAACCTCTCTCTTCACTAGTGATACAACTAGCGATACAAATGTAAAACATATTACAAGACACAACCTACCCTTATTCTCTAGAGATGCATCCAGGAAATTTCTTCCTGTTTCTAATATATTGTGTTTTTTTATACAAGGAAGTAGCAGTACATGATATGTATCAGAGATTATAATAGATTGTGTTTTTTATTTGCTACAGAAGCAGGCAGGAATATTTAGATCAACTTGTCAAGGATCTCTGCACCTTTACCAAAATATCCACCTTCTGGCAACATCTTCTGGCATTATTGCCGCAATATTGCGGCAATATCGTTTTTCGTATGTAAATTAGATTTGCGGCAATATTGCCAGAAAAGTGTTGCGACAATGTTGCTGCAAAGCCATTGTAGTAGATGTATTATTTCAGGTCTTGCTGCAGCAATATTGGAGCAACACTACAGTACTACCTATATAAATTGGTATTTGATAGAAATAATGATCTATCAATCTAACAATTAATAAACTGTGCAGAGGAATATAACAAACAATAGCAAGCCACAGGATCAATAAGAATAAGCTACTTCTGCTATTCTTTGAAGAGATAGAAAATTATGTTGATCATCGTAATGAAAATCAAGATATTTTTGGGAAAGTCACTATGCACCTGGTGGCAATAAAGTTTGAAAAAGCTATTTATAGCATATGGGTCACAGTCAAGGTTACAAGGTCATTGATCTTGGTGTCATTTGAAAGATCTTTATTAGTGGAGTATGCATACTAAATATGAAGTCTCTATCTCTTATAGTTCAAAATTTATGGCAGATGATGAAAATGGCTATTTTAGCATAATTGGATCACAGTAAAGGTCAAATTGTCATTGAACTTGGTGTTATTTGAGTTTAATTAATAAAGGCGCATACCAAATATGAGTTCTCTATCTTTTATGGATCAAAAGTTATGTCCAAGGTTCAAAAAATCTATTTTAAGCATATGGGTTACAGCCAAGATCACTGACCTTCACGTGTCTTTTGAAAAAGCTTAATTAGTGAATTATGCATTATAAATAAAAAGTTTCTATCTTTTATGATTTTAAAGTTATGGTGAATATTCGAAAAAGCTATTTTTAGTATATAGTTCACAGTCAAGGTCACAAGGTCATTGACCTTAATGTCATTTGAAAGAACTTAATTAGTGGACTATGCATACCAAATATGAAATCTTTATCTCTCATTGGTTCAAAAGTTAAGGTGAAGGTTAAAGTTTACAAACAAACAGACAGGACAAAAACAATATGCGCCCCCCGATCTATCGAGGCGGGTGCATTAAAAATGTTTATAGAAACATTATTAATATGCCACTGTGAAAATGTCCAGCAACTCTGTATTAATTTTCAAATAACATGCTTTAATTCATCTTTTCCTGCATGCTGCTCTAGGATATATAGACATACAAGTCTAGTATGCATGCATCACACGCACTAGTTAAAACACAGAATTTTTCCAATTTTATCTCCATAGAATCATTCATCTCAAAAAGAATATATACTGGTTTTGACTCACCAAGTCTGATGATATGAAAATGGAATAGACATATAATTCTGCTGAAATTCTTTTTTGTAGTCATTCCACATTATGCAGTCTTACTACTCATCTTGTCTAATCCCACTGTACACAATTAACAACTGTAATTAACTTGATACAAGTCAGTAATGAAGCAAAACATGCTTGTCTTTGAATTCCCTCCACTTTATTTAAAAAGAGGAAGTAAAAAACTGAGCATGCTCAACAAATGGCTCATGGGTTAATAAATCCTAGATGTTGTCAGAAAGTTTTTTTGTGGCAGTATTGCCAGAATGTCACCAGAAGTTGTTGCAGCTAGCGGTGATATTTCATTTTTTTTTGGCAGTATTGCCAGAATGTCACCAGAAGTTGTTGCAGATAGCGGTGATATTTCACTAACCCAAAAAGCTTGTTTCTGTTGACAAAAATGTGTTGCCGCAATGTTGCCGCAACATAGCAGCAATATTGCTGCAATAATTTCACTTTGGAAAGGGTGTGCTTATTATAGCTACAATGAATTCCTTATGGAGAAACTACTGCAGCTGTTTCCTCATGAGGTAAAATAAAATTTTAAAGGAAGTAAGGGTCGATCAAATGTATTGAACATGGCACTGAGTTGAAGTCAATACAAAATTTCTTTTTAATTAAATCTGGATTAATATAAAGGCAGAAGTTGTCATTGATTTGTTGCAGATATCAGAATTTTTGGAAGCCAATGAAGTACAAAGACCGGTGACAATTCGTACAAATACACTGAAAACCAGGAGACGGGACCTAGCACAGGTATTGTTATAGTTAAGTATTATCCACTTACCGTTACATACTTTAAAATTGTCTAGTTTTACACAATCAGGAAAAAAGTCTGTCTTATACCTTGAATTGAAAAGAAGCTTGTACTAAATTTTTAATATATTAGTACATGTAGATCTACATGTGTACATGTTTTTTTAATAGAATAATTTTTTGTGGTATTGTAGAAATTGTTATAATGACACCTTTTTCCATTTTAAAAAAAAGGCTTTGATCAACAGAGGAGTAAATTTGGATCCCATTGGAAAGTGGTCAAAAGTTGGACTCGTAGTGTATGACTCACAGGTGCCCCTAGGTAAGAAATAATCATCAAAATCTAAAACGAATATGTTTTATACAATAAAAAAAAACTAAGATTTTAGCTTTGCGGTATCTGTTACTTGATATTTTTCTAGGTGCCACACCTGAATACTGTAAATCACTTTTTATTCGCGAGAAATTTATTTTCGCGTAATTACGCGACACATTGCGTTCGCGAAAATTAAATTCTCGGGTGTAAAAGTATTCCTTACGATTATATAGAGGAACAAGAATTATTCATGAAAATTATGTCTCCCTTACAAAGAGTCAATGATAATCACGCGAAAATAAGGTGTCGCGGAAATTTAGTGATCTACAGTACCTGGCGGGCCATTACATCATACAAGGAGGATCTAGTTACCTCCCTGTCATGGCCCTGGTCCCCCAGGAGAGTTCTGGACATGTCCTCAGCGCCAGGAGGAAAGACTACTCATATTGGTCCGTAAAATCTCATTTTTCATCAATCTAATCAAAAGTTAATTTTCAAGAGCATTTGAAATCTATCATCTGTATATCCATATGTATTTAGGTATATACATGCATTTCATTAAAGTATTAGTATGTGTTTGATTTAGAAAAATAAAATTTATATGCGTATGACTGTGATACAGAACTGCTTTTATTAATTTTCCCCTGTATGGAATACTGCATTTTACTTTTAAGAATTAGGTCAATGTAGTGGTTGATATTTCTAAGTTTTAGCTGCCTTAATAAAGAATACAGGGGTTGTGTTTGCCAATGATGCCAACAAAGACAGAGCAAAAGCAATAGTTGGCAATGTCCACAGAATGGGCATCACTAATACAGTCATCTGCCATTACGACGGAAGGAAATTTCCCTTTGTAAGGAATTACTTTGTTATAGAATCATTTTATATTGATGGAAATACATGTATGTCTGTGTGTTAGTATATAAAATAAAATTATTTTGTCCAGGTTATGCATGGTTTTGACAGAGTTTTGTTGGATGCCCCATGTAGTGGGACAGGGGTCATTGCCAAGGATACAGAGGTCAAGATGAATAAGGTAAGTTGGGGTCATCAGTCAGGTCCCCCGCTCTTACAGCACTTTATTTCATATCCAACCCATGTTAAAAAGGGCTAACAAATATTTATTTCATTTCCAGGATGAAAAGGACATTCAGAGGTGCTCCTATTTACAGAGAGAATTATTACTGGCGGCCATTGATTGCTGTGATGCCAAGTCCAACACTGGAGGATACATTGTGTACTCCACCTGTTCTATTCTTGTGAGTGTAAAACGCCTAAAATCATGAAAAGGTCTCTTGAAATTATGGCAATTAGTTAGGAACATATATGATTTATTTTTTCCAGGTTGATGAGAATGAATCTGTCATAGAGTACGCATTAAGCAAACGAAATGTCAAATTAGTACCCACAGGGCTAGACTTTGGCAAAGAAGGATATGTAAAGTATATACTACATGTATTACTTTAAGGGGAACCGACCCTCTGCTATCAAATTTCACTCAGAAAATTTAATATTTCTAATGTTGATTTTCATGAAGAACAATAACATTAGAGTCACATGGAAAATAGTCTGATGTAAGAAGCGCAGCTTATTTTTTCAGAAATGATTTGTATGTCAGATCATGATATGAAGAAATTTCAACATAGAGAACAGAAACAGTAACGATTTATTATCATAACATTTAATTTGAAATATGAAGTGTATATGAAAATAATACTTAGTATAATACCTATTAAATTCATGTCAGAAAACATCATGAAGCGATGCTTCCTAAGTCAGAAAATTACAATGTTGTATGTGGTTGTAAGAAAAAAATACATCTGTGAGGAGGAGTTATCTTCCTCGAAAGATTTCTTCAGATGAAAAAAATGTCATACTTATAAAAATTCTGTATTAGGAATTGAAACATTAAACCATTATTTAAATGGTCTTTTAAAAAATACAACTTACTCAATTTAAAATGCTTTTGAAGAAGGATTTAAATGTTTTATTGTTAAATATAATAAAACAATTAGTAAGAGATTGGCAAAAGAAATAGAAAGTAATGTTTCCATCACAAGTTAGGTTTCATCGAATTGACTACTCAGAGGTCTAAATTAGGAAACTCTGATTAAGAAAACTATGAGTAGTATTCATATTTTGTACTCTGACTGTCTCTGAGAGTTATCTGTCATATCAGAGGGTCGGTATCCCTTAACTGTAGATTTCGCTAACATTATGTGTTTTGAAATTGCAAAATTAAAATTTTACACTACATCTATGTATTTATTATGTATTGAATCTTATTTATTCATTTTTCTTTTGGATCATTATAGCTTTGAGAAACACAGATTCCACCCCAATATGAAACTAAGGCCAGGTAAAATTAATCTTTAGATTCTCATCCTAATTTGCTAAAAAATTGGGGCGGGTGGGCGGATTTTATTTTTTATTTTTTATAATTGTTAATTTATATATAGGCCTAAGTATCAACAAAACAATGGACGCCACGTACACATTTTTTTTTCATTACCTTAATGCAAATATGAATAGATTTAATTCTTTTCATATTCTTTTAAATATTTAAAGAAAATTTTTGCTTTAAAAATTAAATATTTATTGTTAATTAACAAGTTATCAAGCACACATTATATGGCACACCCTGAACAAAATGAGGTAGGGATGCGTGACTTTTTATTTTGCAAAATCTATATAAATGTTCTAATAATTATTCTACTGAAAAGTCTAGGCCTTCTCGTAAGTCTGTCTACGATGTTGTAGATTTTGTTTATTTCAAAGCAAAGTCACACAGCTGGAGATGTAGTAGTTACCCCATATCATACTGTTGGTTATGTGTAGATACCCGATGGGCGTGGTCAAAATGACACGAGGGAGCGTAGCTCCCGAGTTGTCATTATGACCACGCCCATCGGGTATCTATGCATAATCAACAGTGTGATATGGGGTAAATGACTTGTACCATAGTTTTCAAAAATCATTCATATGTAAGTCAGCTTAGGAATCGGTCGGACTGGTTCGCGTGATTGAAACATTAAGTGTTTGGTTTCAAAGATGCATTTGGATTTTAAATGATTTTATGCTCCTTCGTGTCCTTCTGACCACGTCCATCGAATATAGGGTAAGTGATTTGTATACAATACTTTTCAAATTTTGCTACAAATTTTGCCCTATACTCGACACTCAGGGTCATTGAGCCGTGAAGAATCTTCTTCCTGTCCACACCTTCTGCGACACGGGACCTCTTTTTATACCGTATAGGTCTCCACGTCCCACAGTGGGATTCAACTCCTTACTTCGTGACTCTAGGGCAGGCACTTTAACCACTGGGCTCCGCAAGTGACATAAAAATTAAACATATCTAGGCCCGTTTAAAAAGTTTGATTTATGTAATTGAAAAAATGAGTTTGGTTTCAGTGATATATGTTAATTTGATATGTTTTTTTTCTCGTAAATTTCAATCGTCAAAATTACATACTAGTAATTTAAATTTATTGTGAACTTGGTTTAACTTAAAATTTTGTAAACCTGATACAAACTTTGCCGTGCAAAGTGGTACACTGTACGTTGATTGAAATGTTTGTTAGGGGTTATGTATATTTCAATTTAATGAAAATTAGATCTTTGATCGGCTATATCCGCAACCAAAAAGGTTATTTAAGTACAGTAGTATACACATGTTTTACGTCAAGTATTTACCGCATTTCCTTTGTTGTTTATCAAAAGAACGATATATTGGAATCTATTAAGCTAACGTCACCCTGGTCATTACACTATCCAAAAAAATGTTTTAAAACTCAAGCGATTTCTGAAGTTTTTTTCTTCACTTTTAACTAAAGTGAAAGTATTAATGGCCTTTTTTAACTGTTATTTATTACAAAATGCTGTAGACAATTGGAAAATTTTTACTCCTTTTTACTACCCTTAATTTGGTATAAAACCACCAAGATAACAAGCCCGTATCATGCGTACGATTGTTTCATTTAAAAACCATGCTTGATCGTTTTATAAATAGTTCTTTCGTCCCGACTCGATGGGCGGAGTTATAGAAAAGTGTGGGTTATGTACAGAAAACCCACACTTTTAACAAAAGAAATCACACCTAACTATGGTACAACGTTATATATAACTTGACCAGGTGTCATTTTACTCGTCTATTTTTACTTAGTTACAATCTCTCTACATACTCGCTCCTGCCAGTGATGGTATCTATATGTGTTTATGCTATTTTTTCTTCTCTGCCTTCTCTATACTGACAAATTATCTTTTCCTTACACATTTAAACTTCTTTTATTGCCGATTTTTCTCCATTCTTCACATGGCGTTTTTGCTATTAATAGCGACACGCGACTTTTAATACAGACGGGAGATAACTCTTAAACTTTGAACCAAATTCTTACTGAATAAAAATACATGAAAATACCTAAAAATAAAAATAAAAAACATCGGGGCGGGACATTTTGAGAGGGGCGGGCGGGGATGAGAATGTAAAGATTAATTTTATATGGCCTAACTAGACGGTTTTATCCTCACACACATAATTTGGATGGATTCTTTGTTGCTAAACTGAAGAAATTTTCAAACAAAATTCCAGGTGATTACTAGTTTACTTAAATGTGGAAGGTTCCTCTCCATTCAATTGTTAGCTCACATGAGCCGAAGGCTCAAGTGAGTTTTTCTGATCAAAATTTGTCCGTTGCCTGTCGTCATTGTTGTTGTTATCGTAGTTGTCGTCGTAAACTTTTCACATTTTCATCTTCTTCTCAAGAACCACTGGGCCAATTTCAACAAAACTTGGCACAAAGTATTTTGAGGTGAAGGGGATTCAAGTTTGTTTAAATGAAGGGCCAAGCCCTTTTCCAAGGGGAGATAATTATGAATTAGTGAAAAATAAATGACATTTTTCAAAAATCTTCTTCTCAAGAACCACTGGGCCAGGAAAGTATAAAACTCATGTGGAAGCATCCTCTGGTAGTGTAGATTCAAATTTGTTCAAATCATGACCCCCGGGGCTAGGGTGGGGCTTGAATGTCTGATCAAAGTTTCACATAGCAGTATATAGGGAAAGTCTTTAAAAATCTTCTTCTCAAGAACCACTGGGTCTGGAAAGATGAAACTCATGTGACATCATCCTCAGGTAGCGTAGATTCACATTTATTCAAATCATGACCCCCTCGCTGTGGTAGGGTGGGGCCACAATGGCTGACCATAGTTTTACACAGTAGTATATAGAGAAAATCTTTAAAAATATTCTTCTCAAGAACCACTGGGCCTGGAAAGATGAAACTCATGTGAAATCATCCTCAGGTAGTGCAGATTCAAGTGTTCAAATCATGACCCCTTGGGGGAAGGGGAACAGAATGGCTGATCAAAGTTCTACGTAGGACTAGATAGGGAAATCTTTTAAAATCGTCTTCTCAAGTACTTCAAAGCCATGATTAATGATATTTATGTGGAATCATCCTAAGGTAGTGTAGATTCTAGTTTGTTCACATCATAACCCCCAGGGATAGGGTGGACCACAATGGGGGAAATAGCAAAGCCATGATTAGTCATACTAGCATTTGTATGGAAGCATTTTCGGGTAGTGTAGAATTAAATTTGTTCAAATCATAACCCCCAAGGGTAAGGTGGGGCCACAATGGTGGATCAAAGTTTTACATAGAAAAATAAAGGGGGGAAAAATCCCAAGAACAGAGAAGCTATGTTTAGTCATATTGACATTTAAGCATCCTCATGTATTGAAGATTTAAATTTATTCAAATCATAGCCCTTTGGGGTAGGGAGGGAAACAATGAGGAATCAAATTCAAATTATTATAAATTTATATATAGGAAGAAAATGTAAAAAAAAAAAATCTTTTTATCAAGAACAGCCAAGTCATATGCTGTATTAATATGAAAGCAACCTCAAGTAGTATTAAAATTCAAGCCCCCTCCCTCTCCCTTCTGATATGTGCTTTTTCCTGGCCAATTTTCTCAGGTGAGCGATGTGGCCCCTGGGCCTCATGTTAATATCTGTATTGTCAAAGATATAACCATTGGGGCAAGCACATATGCATCATCGACAGCTTTTATGCAACTTACATACACTTTTATCTTTCTTACACAGCCTTGTAAATCAGAGAGAATCCAGGCTGTGATGTCGCAATTTCATATGTTACATTTAACTGCATTTCATTGTGTATTGAATTTAACAGTATATATACTGATTACTGTAGTAGCTTCAGATTATATCTTTATATTTTTGTTTTTTTTTTCCTTAATCCTTTCCAAGTATGGTTTCTGTAAGTGTTGATAGGTTAGATTTCAAGAAATATTTCCAGTAAATGACTAGAATTATTAGAGTTTAAGAAATTTAAACTGATTTTTATGACAGGGGAGGAAGAGAAAACTCGGGTTGCAACTGAGATGGCAGAGTCTGTGAACATTTCTGATGAGGGCAAGAAGGAAAAGGAGGGAGAGAGGGACAGCAAACCAGCTGAAGACAAGAAGGAAGGGTCACCAGTCAAAAAAGAGAACCAGTGAAAGGGGACTAACAAATATAACAAAAAAGACAAGGGAAAAAAGACCTTCACAGTGGCGTAGCATCGTTTTTGAAAGTGGGGGGGGGGGGGCCAGGCAGAGAAAAATTTTTTTTACTTACCTGAAAAAAGTTGTCGAGCAAAAAAAGTTGAAATCCTATTTCGTGGGAAGAGTGGATGGGGGGGGGGGGGGTAGGTTAACTTTTTCTCAGTGTCAACTACTTTTAGTACCAATTCTTATACTACATTTTCGGTACATTTCTAAAAGTGGGGGGGGGGGGCAACCAGGCTTTCAATTAACATTTCCTGTAGTGTAAGTTACGTTGGGAAAAAAAAGGGGGGGGCCAGGCCCCCCCAGGCCCCCCGGATACTACGCCCCTGCTTCAAACCTAGCAAATTCAAAAAATTTAAAAGCCATGATGGAAAATCAAAGCAAGTGAAGCAAAAGAAGAAAGCAAAGACAAAAAAATGAATCTGAAGTTTACGACAGTACAGTGAAAATTTGGAAAATGTTCAGGTTGTTATCAGTTTTGGGAGATATGATAGTGTATGTGCTCGAGTGTACGTGCTCTAGCACGTAAAAGAGATTTTAACTTGAAATGTATTCATCTCATATACAGACAAGTCTTTCTGTATAAATATGAGTAACATTCATGCATCACTTTTGAAAATAATTCTTAACATGATGATCATAAAGTAATTATGCATTTAGGGTACAAAGATTTATTGCAAGAATCAATGAATAAATGGTATATTTAAATATTCTGAGACCTGTTTGAAAAAATTAAGTAGCAGTGTGAAGTGCCCAATAGTAATGAAGAGAAGAGGTGAATTGTCTATTTTAAGAGGATATTCTTAATTTATTTTCATTAATTCGCCAATAACAAATTTACAAGCAAATTCTAATCATTTGAACTGGTGATTTATCGCCTCCTTTTGCTTCTTCTTGAAAGCTCTGGTATTCACTTCCTAGGTTTTACTTCTAAAGTTGGATGTAGTGCAGCATAAAAGATAAGTGATAAGTCCTAAATATCTGGCATTTGCCAAGGATTTTTATGTGCCTGAATGATAGATTCGGGTGGTTTTTATCCCATCTGTCTGTTTGTCTGTTGTCAACTTTAACCTTCACAATAACTTTTGAACCGTGAGAGATAGAGACTTCATATTTGATATGCATACCCCACTAACTAAGCACTTTCAACTGATATCGAGGTCAATGACCTTGTGACCTTGACTGTGACCTATATGCTAAAAATAGCTTTTTTGAACTTTTGCCATAATTTTTGAACCATAGGAAATAGAGACATCATATCTGTTATTCATACTTCACTAATTGCTTTCAAATGACACCAAGGACAATGATTGTGTGACCGTCACTGTGACTTATATGCTAAAAAATAGCTTTTTCCAATGTTGTTACTGCCGGGCACATAGTGTTTCACAAAAACAGCTTGTTAAAAAGTGATTTTGCAAAAATTCATGTGGCACCAGATGAATAAGATACTTGCAGTGTAACTTAAATAATAAACTCACAACTTTAATATCAACTGCACAATGATTTGAAATTTCACTAAGAAATACCACTCTACATTTTGATTCAATTCTTACAAGAATTCAAACAGCACAAAATCAAAACTAATTTCAACAATTTAATAAAATGTTTTCACAAGACTTTATAATAAACAAAAATAATATTCAAAGCAATTAAATGTTGGTAAGATGTGCGTTGACATTAAATTCAATTTGCATGCATGGAAAATCAACCCAAGAATGATGCCTCCGTTTGAAGACGGCAAATTTTCACTTTTCACAATCGCCCTGCAAAGGCCTGCATTCTGACGTCTTATATCAAAATTGTTTTAAAAAGCCAGTAGAATGTCGGATACTTCCGACCAGAAATAAGTATTCCACCTGTTGAGCTATCGATCTGTCCTATGGTCCAATGGTGAACAAATCTATCTGACCACCATTTCCCCTCCTTAAATGTGTTCACTTACATACCAATATAGGTCAATCTCTGACAAATTATATATCTGTAACCTCCACAGCATGGCACTAAAATCTAACCCCCTAAACTCTACAACTGAGCTCTCAGAGTGCCTGAAAACAATGGCATAATTAACCCTTAGAAGAAGAAAAATTACCTCAGAATTATGAACCCAGCTCTTTATGAAATGAAAGGTGATGTCTTTGTTGTCTAAATGGTTGTAAACACTTGGAAACAAAATGAAATAGGAGACTGGAGTTTCATTAAACAGTTTATTTAAAGTACCTGTTCTGCAGTACTAGTATCACATTAATAATTAAAATGAGTAGGGGTCTAGTCGTGTGACGTCATAACCGGATCGGACTCCCGGATAGGTTTTTAACACTATTATTTATCGATAACATCCCGCAGTAATGGCGGCAAGAAATAAGAAGGGGAAATTCGTGAAATCCTCTCGTATAAAGCAAAATGAAGTCCTGAGGAGAGAGTGTGTAAAATATTGGGACCGCAGTGATGAAAATACTTCCAAAGAAAATGTTGAAACACCTGTAATCACTCCAGTTACGAACGAAGACCATGTGTATCACTGTGTTGACCCCCTTGCTACCGATGTCCGTGTTGCTAGAGAGGAAATTGTTGAGCCAACAGGTAAAAATGATTGGAGCGAAGGTAGACGTATAATCGAACTTGGTATCCTTGCAAATAATTTAAAGGAGTGCAAGAGATGTGGGCAACCTTTGCATTTATCCGATTGTGTTGGAGAGACTAGATTCGGACTCGCTCAAATTCTCCAAGTGCAGTGTAGATACCAGGAGTGTAGGCTACTTAATGATGTCCCAACAGGCAAAAAACATCTAACAGAAAAGGGAGGAAAAGCATGGGATATTAATACGAAAGTAGCAGTAGGTAAGTGTATTATAGTTCTGAAATAAACTTGGATAAATTGTGTACATTGGTGTTTTTAATCAGGGGTGTGCAATAGATATTACAAAAATAAATTACTAGCCCGTTGGGCAAGTGGCGGTAACAAAGTTACTAGCCCGAGGTTTCCAGTCACTAGCCCATTAACTACCGAAAACAATACATGTATAAGTATAACATAAAGGTTAAAAAAAACATTGAAGTTGAAATAAATAAAACAAATAATGGTTTGCGCTTTGTAATTGTCAGGTACTTCCCCCTATTTATATCGACTATAATTGTCAGTGAGATGACTGGCGATAGGAACACACAATGCATATAGGTTAAAATGAATTAAAGATTTTGATTTTACAGAAAAGTTAATTCGTACCTCAATTCAGTCGAGGTAAATATATGTTTACTTTCGTTTTAGATTTACTAGCCCGTTAGCGACGGGCTAACGCAGTATAGATTTAAGATAGCTGACCTCTAAAATTGGTAGCCCCGGGCGTCGGGCGATGGTAATTGCAGTTTGCACACCCTTGTTTTAATCTTTGATTATTGTTTTAAATAACTGTGTTTGTAATATTTTAGGAATGATCAATGGTGGCTTCGGAGAGTCTCATTTAAATGCCTTCTTAGCAGTACTAAACATTCCAGGAATTTCGAAGGGAGGTCTAAAGGAAAGGGAAAGGGAAGTTGGCAGTACACTGAGTAAAATGGCAGAAGAAAGTTGTCGAACCAGTCTATTAGAGGAAGTTGAAAAGTACGTTTATTGGTATTTGTCAAAATAATTTGAATTATTGAAAAAAAAAATAGAAATTTCATGCATGATAATTATTGGATTTTTCTTCAGGAGTGATGGTAATCTCACTGTCAGCTTCGATGGTGCCTGGCAAAAACGGGGCACTGGGCGTGCCTACAATAGCCTTACAGGTATTTTTTGATGTTTTTAAAAAAGTCATCAATTATTCTTATTAGTAATTTGAATTGGATGCTTTGACTTTTCACTGATTACTAAAATAATACAAAGTATTTACTGCTATTGAACAATTTTCTTTATGTTTGAAGGACATGCAAGTTTGATTGGGGAAAAAACCAAGAAATGTGTTGGTTATGCTGTAAAATCTAAAAAATGCAGAATATGTGACTTGGCAAAACGGAAGGATGTTCCTGTGAGGAAGCACAAATGCAGTCGAAACTGGTCAGGGTCAGCCAAATCTATGGAACCTGCTATGGCTTGCGAGATGGTGCAGAGCATAAAAGATCAAGGTGAAAAGGTATGAATTGTATAGATATGTTCGATTTTATATATATATCTGTGTACATTCAATATTCAAAATCCATGAAGAGCTAAGAGGTGAAAGCGCTATGAATTAAAATGCCACCTTCCATGAAATCTTTATTACATATATATATATCTTGTACACGCCTTATACGCCCTCTTTCTTTATGCTTTATTAAATATTTATATATATGAAGATTGTAAATGAAAGTGCTAATGCATTACTGTTTTTTATTTTGCTTATAATTATAAAATGTTGTTAGGTTACTACGTTAGTAATGGACAACGATTCTACAACAATAGCCAGATTGAGAGCAACTGTTGATCCAGATATAAAGAAAAAGGTGGACAGCAATCACATGAAAAAAGGGTTTACTGGAAGTCTTGTGGAAATCAGCAATACCCATAAAGTATTGAAAAATGTTAAAGTTAGAACACACATTGAGAGATGCTTTACATATTGTGTTCATCAGGCATCTGAAGATCCAGAAAAGTTAGCCAATGATCTGGGGAAAATTGTTCCTCATTTATATGGTAAGAATACTACTTGCAAAAAGAATGAACATATATTTAATGTTTGACACTGGCAAGAAAAATAATTTTGTTTTCTAATTATTTTTAGAAATTTTTAGAAATTGGTCTGAGTTCATGATAATGTATGAATGCTGTATTTGTATTAGTGTATTTAATCTTAAAAGGGGACCATTCCATGTGTGGCACATGGTGCAGGAGTGAACAAACTGGTTACAAACCAAAAAACTTGCCATATGGGAAACCTCTTACAAGTGAGCCTCTGAGATCAGCTCTAGAAAAACTGTTTGAGAAGTATGCAGACCGGGCAACTGAGTTGGTGTCGATGGGATCCACTCAAGTGAATGAAAATTTTAACCACATGGTCTCTAGCAAAGCGCCTAAAAGAATGTAAGAATTTTTAATTTTCAAATTTATGAAATGATAAAAACCATGCACATAGATAAAACATATACCTTTTATTAATTAGACTATGTCACCTAAACTGTTCATAGGTTTTATGGAGGTTCAGACAGTCTGCATAGTAGAGTATCTGCAACTGTCTGTCAGAAAAATGAGGGGTATAATTATATAACTGAGGTATACAAATGAAAAAAAATGTTCTTTGATGTTCTTTTGATGTTCACACATGGCAGTTTAGGCAATGTCTATAAAGTAAAGTATTTAAAAGGAAACATCAAAAATACCCATACATAGCCTAAACTTGTTTGTGTAGTTTTTGTTCTTGTCTTGTTTACATTTTTTTTATTTACTTGACGCAGTTTCATTTTTAATGCATGATTAATTTTTAAAGGTTTTGAAAGTTCTTCGAGAATTATATCTATAAAATGTGTGAATTTATTGTAACAGTAAAACTCGTTTAGTACGAACACGGATATTGCAAATTCACGGATATAGCGAAGTATTGGATCCCCATCTATATAAATTTAATGAACTTCTTATATGGATATAAAGAATTACAGATATATGAAGTAATTTTATAGGTCCCGGTGACTTCGTTATAACCAAGTTTTGCTGTAATACATTTTAATGCAGACACATTTGATTTTTTACTCCATAAAATATATAATCTCTTTACTTGAAAAAAAAATTATTACATGTTTTACATATCGATAAGGATCTGTTGATTCTTCTTTTTCTTTTCCAGAAAAAGTTTTCAATTTCATATTTGTTATTTTTCTCAGGTGAATAAAAGGCTGACAATGTCTCCTGGAAGATACACCCTCAAGCATTCCAGGATCCTACAAAGCAGACTGAAGCTGAAGCGATTACAACAAGCAAAGCGGAGCACAAAGCGGAGGCGTTTAGAGCTGAAGTCAGAGCGGTCTGCAAAAGATGCATCACAATCTGTTCTTGAAGGTAAGTCAGATAAATACAATTTATCTGAAACTTAATTTATATGTGTGATGTTTGTTTTTACCTGTCTTTTTTTCCAAACATTTCTATTGCAGCGGATACATACAGCAGCAAAATTGGTTTGAGCGAAGAAGTTGATTTGGAAGACATTTCTCTGAATAAATTAGATCAACTACCAAGTACTAACAAATCTTACATGGTATTTGACCTAGAGACTACTGGTTTAGGTTTGTGAACTATATTTTTTCTTTGTAGAAATATCTAAGGAATATATTATATAAGGTTAAGAGAATTGTGTTGCACTTGACTTAGAAGTATACACTATGGGAGTTTCAATATTTATTTTTATTTATTTCAGCCAGGACATCAGACATTGTTCAGATTGCAGCTGTATGTGGAGAGAGAGAGTTCAACATGTACTTGACACCGCAGTCCCCAATTAGTCTTGATGCATCTGCAGCAACTGGGCTTACTTTTGTTGGTGGTGTGCTGAAGCATAATGGCAAGAAGGTGGACCATAAAGAGCCCTTTGAAGGACTTCAGCAGTTTGTTGAATTTTTGAAGACTGTTGATTGTAAACCTATTTTGGTTGGGCACAATATACAATGTTTTGACCTACCAGTGTTAATGAATCAGCTAGTCAAATGTAAATTACTTGACAGTTTTGCTAGCACTGTCACTGGTTTTATAGATACCTTACAAGTGTCTAGGAAATCTTTCAGCAAAGATGATGTTAAAGATTTTAAACAAGTCACTCTTGTAAATACTTTCATTGGAAAAGATTATGAAGCTCATAATGCTATTGCTGATGTGAAGGCATTGAGGGAACTTTTTGAAATGAAGTTGTTGGCTCTGTGTTCAGCTAATGATGTGTTCACATTGAATTATTATACCATAAAGAAGTCTTTAGAGCCCCTTGTTAAGGCAAAGATTGTATCTTCCATGATTTCGAAGAAGTTGATTGCAAATTCTCTTAGTTTGTCTAAGTTGGTGCTAATCCACAAGAGGGATCCACATAATGGGTTACGAAATGTTTTTAGTGAACCATTATCAGGTTCAAAGCAGCCTAGAATATCCAAGTCATCTAATGTAATCAACAAATTGGTTGAATATTTGAATAGCTGTGAATGATTACTGTTTGTATGTATTTTAATTTAGACAATACAGTGTGTAAAATAAAGGTCTAAAAACTTGTATGGGAGATTTCAGTCAACACTCAACCTAACGTTCGACTGTATTTGTTTTTTATGCTGACTGTTAATATTCTGTAGTATACTAATTTTTTGTGTATACTGTTGAACACATAACTGGATGTATTTTGACTCAATGTAGTGGAAAGAGTAATGCTTCAAAATTGATGACTGATTAGACTGTGGATTTTCATTTCATTTACTTGAAAAACAGATACATGTACATGTATAATATGTGAAATATATCTGTAATTAATGGCACACAGAAAGTATTATAGGTTGTAAAATTATATTATATTCTAAAGAATGTTGTTATTCTTTTGCAGTTATGCATCTATGAAATGAAATAAAAGTCATCAATAGCTCTGGATTTTTTATCTTCCCTCATTTGAAATTCCTTATCAAAAATCTCAATTTGGACAAAAAACGTATAAATAAATGGTGGTGCTGAGAAAAAATATATGCTGGCAATGTGCTGTTTTTTTAATTTAATTTTAACAAATAGTCATAGATGAACATAATTTGAGAATTTGACTGAAAAATCACAAGTCAATTTTTTTTTACAATAATTTTAATAGTGTTGTACTTCCAAGTTTTTGGGCTGGTCGAGGGTTGTATTTTGTTCAATTTAGTCCCCAAAAACCAAGGAAAATATAATAAGAATAAAATTTCACTGTAATTTGTTTAATTGGATATATTTCTTTGATTTTAATAGGAAAAATCATTCATTAGCATCAAAATTAGTGTTTTTATGTACAAATTATGTGAAACCTTTATTGGAATCTCATATCGTCAATTGACAAATGGGGGTACCTATGTTTGAGAAACTCTCTCTCAGTAATAATATTGACAACCCCTTCTTTTTTCCAATTCATCATACCTTAGTATGAACAATCTAAACATTTGAGAACAATTTTTTGAAAAATCACAAGTAGGTCCAGTACTAGGGACCTACCCATATGTCGTTTACGATAGTGATTCTTCAACAACTTAGCTCAAGTATTGAAGCTCTGGAGGAAAAATTAAGCTTACATGTATGAATAATACATGTAGATCTTTTCTTTTCTAGAGAGCTTCAGTCTGGAGTTATTCAAGCAACTAAGCAAAAAATAATGCATCTGAAAACAAACTGTTGCCATAATTGTGTTAGATAGGGAAAATAAATTAAAGCAATCTGAAATGATCAATCAAATTTTTTTTTTAAAAATCACATGCATTGAAAGTAAGTGGTATGGTAAATAAACAAATTAAAACACATGTTTGTGAAATGATTTTGTTATGTTATTTAACCAAACATACTTTATACTTATTTGTGTTGTGGTTTCTTTCCTAACGTAACAAGCACTATCTAAAATTAAAAAAAAAGTTAATAAATACCGGTGGGTGGGTGGGATAAATAAATTAAATAGACCCTTAGCACCAAAATCTATTTCCAGAAATTCTAAAGACTTGTTTTTTGAGAGTTTGTACGCTTTGAATTCATTGTCTATGTTTCGTAAGCAATGGTATGACCACGTGGAGCAACCTTAAAATACGATGTTGTATTTCTACAGCGAGTCTTTTGGAGACAAATGAAAATTTGTCATCCAATTTATACATAACGTCACCTATAAAATGGGACACAATTGACAACTTTACTAAATTTTATCAAATTCAATGAATTTTCTGAGATCTTAATTTCATTAAAAATTCTAAAGAGAGTGTAAAAACTAATGACATCGACAAAGGGTGATCTTTTCCTAAAATCCAGAACTGTAAGTTTCACTGTTTGAAAACTCGCATAGACTTTGAATTGTTTGAACAGCATTGAGAAACAAAAAATGTAACGGAAAAAAATTAGAAAACAGAAATTGTAACAAATCATAAAATCAAATGAAAATTGAAAATGCAAATGTCTCGGTAAACCGCAAAAGTCGCGCTATAAAGCGAACGTTATGCGTGTATTTGCGAAAGTTTCATGTTTATTCGCAAAAGTTTTGCGTTATAACGCGAAATTTGAGATTTTTTAACCTACGAAAAAATCACGTTATAACGCGAAACTTTTGCGAATAAATGAGCAACTTTAATTTCGCGTAATAACACAAACGTTTTGCAAATAAACGCGTATCTTTCGCGTCATGAATGCATGGTAAAATAATCTTTTCTTGTGTAGCCTCTTCCTCATTATCGGTACAAATGAATATATATGGAGATAACAAATAGTATTCAAGCTCAAAAAATGACCTGAAACTATATTTTATAAGTCATACAATATACTTAACCTACTTTGAGTATTATCCGTAGACCTGTACTGTGCCGTTGGACATGTCAATCCTGGAGTATAATCACAATCTCTTTCGTCTACATTTCCTCTTCCATACGTATTAAAATATGCACACTTGCCTGAAATTTTCGAAAAAAAAAATACAAGAAAAGGAAGTGTGAACAATAATCCATCTGCATATATGATCTTGATCTCATCTCCTACGAAAGTAAAGCATAATCAAATTAATAATTGAGAAGTTTTTCTCAATCTCTCCAGTAGCAGGGACGTAGCAACAAGCCCCCCCCCCACTTTCCCCCCCCAACCTTACTTATACTATAGGAAATATTAATTAAAAGTCTGGTTGCCCCCCCCCTCACTATTAGTGATGTACGGAAAATATAGTATAGGAATTGGTACTGAAAGTAGTTGACATGAAGAAAAAGTTGGCCTTTCGAAATCAGCATGGCTTTTATAATGCATTGGTCTATTAATTTCTACAAAACTTAAATAATGCAGCATGAACTACTCCTATCTGTTCTATCCCAAAATCAAAATGAAAGCAATATTATAGGTAGACAGCTCCAAGACCGCACAATTGATTGATGTTCTAACAAGACAAATAATTACATACAGTCTGTACACACAAAAACACAAAATTAAATGGGGTGGGTGGGTTGGGGGGTTAAGTGAAATGTCCTAAACTCTGTGCTATAAACTGATCATGTACAATTACACACTTAGGTAAAAATAGAGTGTTTGAAATCATACCTATACTTGATAAAGATTTTTGTTAGTACCCCTATCACTATCACCTGATCACGAGACATTTACCAATGTATTTATTGAAGTTATCACAACACGTGTATCAATCGAACACGTGTTTATCTGGTGTATAGGAAGAATGTCGGTCTGATTGGTTAAGGTATTTATAGAATACCTTTTATACAGGTATTCTGTTAAAGCAAACACGCCTTAGCGTGTGTAAGATTTAAATGCCATTCGAAGGCTCTTTCTCAGTGCAGACAAGCATTGCCCCGCCCACCTAATCCCTGTTGAGATTCTGCTAGGCTAGATATTTGGACTGACGCCGTCGCAGAATCCCTGGACGACTACTATATATATTAATTCATGTCTGGAGATTAAGTCCCAACTTCGGTCGGTTATAGCAAGAATTATTCGCCTAGACCACACTGCCGTTCGATTCAATTAAGTCATTTAGTTGTTTATTTGACTCTCTGTCACTGTTATTTCTACATACCTTACCGTTTAGGCATGTAAATCCCAACATAAAAATATTCACTGAAATCTCAGTTCAAAATATGGCTCCCGTGACGAAATTGTTTACATCCTCGAATAAAAGAGTTCCTATAGTCTGTTTTTACCCTATGTGATTCTGAACCAAGTATAATGTGACGTATTGAACATATTTTGAACTGAGATTTCAGTGAATATTTGACGTCGTAATGACGACGGCGTCAGTCCAAATATCTAGCCTAGCAGAATCTCAAAAGGGATTACCGCCCACCCACCATCACAAGTATCGTTTGTTTTATTAATTATATGTTTTTGTTTTTGTAGAATGGATGAGTTGTCAAGGAGTAAAGTTGAAAATGTATATTTTGTATATAATATTAAACTGCACTTACGAGAGCGCTTCTGTACCTACCTATATACGTGTTGTTATTTATTTTATAAATTATTTATGTTCGTTTGAGTGAAACGAATAAGAACATAACTGACATTCAACAGCAGTTCAATAGTTCAACAATGAATGACCCTTTTCAGTGAAGAATGCGTTTCTCACCGCTTGGAATCCACTTCCATCCTCTGCACACTTCATACTCATCAAAGTAATGTTCATCAAGGAGGCAGTGATAATCTCCATTGCTTCCACACGACAGACGATCTTGATTATTCATCTCCAAACACGTGGTATTCACAACAAGTCTGTATGGTTGTTCAATACACAAAGCTGTCTTATAAATCACCAGGATGGATATCCAATACGCTAGACTCGCCATTATTTTAGTTCAGAAGTTTTATACATTTGGAACATACCTACAACAGACGACAGAATTAAACATCAACATTAACATTACCCACTACGTGTGGGCTTGTGTTTTTTGTTTGTTTGTACATGTGCAGGTATGCCAGGTACTATCATTCCAATAACAGCGTGTCACTTTGCTTGATCGACCGTGGTAAAAATTTCACAAATTAATTACCCTATCATTCATCGATTGGATGTTTGATTTGAATTCAATACTACTTTGCATATAAAAACAGAATCCAATAATACCCCGATAACACTGACCAATCGTATTGAATGATTGTTTTCCAGCGCGGCATTTGTAGTCACCGGCAACACGTGGTCAGTCAAAGCCCGTTTACTGTCCAGCAAAAAGCACGTCGTGCCATATTTCTTGTGATATGACCGAATGGAATCAATTTTGATACGAATGAGAATATTTAAAGCATGAAATAAGTAAGGCTATACTTTGAAACTATTATAATACATGTATATCCATCATTATAAAGATAAAAACTTGCTTTGTCTGTCCACATGTGATTATTGTTTACTGCATTCTCGTGAACAATTATTCAATACGATTGGTCAGTTTTGTAAGAGGTATTGCTGGGTTCTGTATTTTATTTGCAAAGTAGTATTGCTTTCATTGAAATCATATATCCAATCGATGAGTAATATGGTAATCAACATGTGAAACTTTACCACGCTCGGTTAAGCAAAGTGACACGCTGTTATTGGAATGATAGTAACTTCAATCGAATGGGTCGCCAACGAGGTTAGAGCGTCTGCTCTCGACTCGAGTCGCGAAGTAAGGAGTCAATCCTTACATCGCGGGTTCGAATCCCACTGTGGGACGTAGAGACGGGATTTCGGATGCATTGGATGGCACGAAAAAGATCCCTCCCTGCTCAATGGCCCTGAGTGCCGAGTAAAAAACAAAATTTGCAGCCCTTCACCGGCAATGGTGATGTCTCCATATGAGTGAAAAATTCTCAAGAGAGACGTTAAACAGTAAATATACAATCAATCAATCAATCTTATCAAATGGTGATCTGAGTTCAAGTAATTAACCTTTACCTCAGTCCACAGCAATACATTTAGAATCATCGATGCATGGTTTCAATCATAGATGTTTTAATGAAATGAATACTTCTTTGCATATGAAACGATTATATGACAAATCAGAAACTGAAGAAAGTGGGAAATTGAAAATGAGTTTCCCCTTTCCTGTTATGTTTAAAATAGGAATAACAAGAAGTATGAAAAATGTCAGTCAGCAGTTGACTCAATGATAAATTTTATTTGCTGACAAGGCCATTATTTCGACTACAAAACTTACGAATTGGTGACTTAAACGAGACTGCTGAAATTTTATCAACTTGTCAATAATATACCTCGTTTTAGAAATTGTTCATACGTAGAGCATGCTCTTTTGTGTCGAATCAACTGAGATATATAAACTCCGTATGCAGGTGATGAAGGTATATTGCTGCATAAGTAAGGCAAGTTAACAATAGAAAAGTTAAATTCATCAGGTTTATCATAGAGCTTGGATGTTAGATTACCATTAACGTCTTTTCAAGTAAAATATCTTAATATCAAACAGATGTGTCAGACTCTGTGGTATCTCTTATCTCAATCTCACCAGGATATATCTTATCGACATAAGAATGGACCGTTGTTAATTCACAATACACTGGCTGTACGTCGTCGATATATCTATAAAAAAAGGTCGAAGGCCACAGCAAGTGTTTTCTTCTTTTCACGCATAGATATAACACAAATTCTGCTTCAAATGAAAAAAAGGTCTGCTAATATATTTATTGTTTGCAGTTGAGTGTTAAGTTTTGCGTTATGTCACGATCCTTTTAGGTGCATCAAGCGTAAACAATTCACGTGATTGGTCAACTCATATTTTCAACATTGACACGGCAGTAGTCTGTTGCACGAACAACCAATCAGGGATAAGAAGAAAGTTCCAGTCGTAAAGCTTGCGTTTAGGAGGCGTGTACAATTTACCTTGAGCGCAGCTGTCAACTACATCATGACGTAACGTAAAACTTTACACTCAGCTGCAAACAATAATAAAGGGGCGCAAGTGGTACCCATGGGAATTTTGGAAGACCTGGTCTCCAAAACGACATAGATATTGTCAGTCAGAAACTCAGGCATCTTTTTTATTTCAGCTTCAGAGTAGGCCTACTTACGGTGGCTGGTATAGGACATGGTATGAGAATTTTTTTTATTAATTCGTGGCCACGCAGGCACGTAGCAATAGGGGGGCCGGGGGGGGGGGGTGCTGCCCCCCCCCCCCCCCAACTTTTACTATACTTTTACTATATTACTTTATCTGAGTATTGCTTTTATTTTTAAGATGTCACGTTCCCGATTATTACAAATAAACATTGAGTGATTGACTTAGAAAAGCTTTACAATAACACGCTATATATTTTAAACATCTAGCAATAAATGTGTGAAGTACATTGAAAAATGCACTAGACATAAGCTTAGCTACATGTAAATAACATATCTTCTCAACTTTTGTTTGCAGTTCCGTGCGCGCGTGTACATACACACATTGGCGTCTAAATTAGGGGACGACCATGTGATTCTGAGGGGGGGGGGGGGGGGGGGGGGCTGGCAATTTTTTTTAGACGGATTATTTATTTTCATGCCTGTCAAGGACAGATTATTTATTTTTAAGATTATCGAGGACAGATTATTTATTTTCTTCTTTGTCGTACGGTACCTTGATCGACTGATTCTCATGAGTAAAAGACTTATCATTTATATACCATAGGCGGATTCAGGATGGGGGGGGAGGGTGTAACTTCGTTCAGGCAAGAGGTCTGGGGCCGCCTTAAGGACACAAGTGGGTCTTGGGTGAAGCACTGGTGGAGGCCATGGGAGGGAAATTCCCCAGAAGCTCTTGGGTTTTCGGGTGTTTTGAGAGTAAAACCAGGACAATTATAGTGGTATTGAAAATTTATCTTTTGTGGTGTTTAAGAATTGGCTTGTAGGCCTATTTAAAGTGATTCATCACATCTACTGAGTGCACATTGTCATGTTAATCAAATGACTACAAGTATCCAGTCTGGTAATCTGATTTTAAATATCATTTGGTTCTAAAATGGAGAGCGAAGCGAGCCAAAAAAAAAATGCTGAATTGAAGATTCTGAGGTTAAATTACACGGAAATAAAAAGGTATTTTCACAATATTTAAATATCATAAGTCAAGGTCAGATTATTTATTTTCTTTGCAGAGGAGGACGGATTATTTATTTTCAACATTTTCAGAATCAGAGACAGGTTATTTATTTCCAAAATCTGCCAGCCCCCCCCCCTTCAGAATCAAATGGTCGTCCCCTTACGAACTCTATACCTGTATATGTCAATACATAAGAGAGAAGCTAAAAATGGTTTATATAGCACAAATTTATTTCGTGGCCACGAATTTTTAATTCGTTCCAACGAAATTTATTTTAAAAATATCATGCCATGTCCTCTACCAGCCACCGTACCTACTTGTGTGTACAATCAGAATGTTTTTTTACAAAATAATTTGCAAATGACCAAATTTGACCAGGTAAGTAAAATTACGATTTCCAAAAATTTGAAAAAGCAGCTGAACATTAATGATATATTAAAATGCCCGGACTTAATTTATCGTGGGAAATCTTGTGTAGGCTATCTTTCTTATGAAGTTTCGGAATCCAATATTTGATGCGGATGGTCGTACAGTATTATAAAAAAAAAAAAGATATTATCAGTGCATTGTTGGGGTCTCTATGTAGTTCTTTATTTCGTATGCAAAGTACTTCCGACGCCTATGACAGTAATGTTATGTTGTTGATTCGAATGTCTTCTATCCCCAACTCCACACATGGTAAGTTTAGAAAAAAAGCAATGTAAACAATTCAAATTTTTAAGAACCTAAATTCATTATTACAGTGTAAGATCGCATATGATCAGACTTCTAGCCTAAGTTCTTCAACATTTCGCTTTTTTAATCCTTTGGGCTTTGCAGACGACAACTTTGACGTAAACAAAAACTTACCTCAAAGTTTTAAGGTGGCAACTGAATTTAAGCCTAAGTTAAAAAGTTCCGGTTTAACGACGAAAGGTGACCCTCGTAAAATATTGACCGGGGGTCGTTTTTCTAGAAATTTGACCCCCTGGTCAATATTCTACTTAGAAAAATGTCCCTCTTTTTGTAGAAATTATGGCCTTGGTGTCGTTTTTCTCCGTGTGCATTGCAGAAAAATGACCCCGTAGAATTAACACCCCTTGTCAATTTTTGATTAAAAAACATTCGTTTTGCTAGGAATATCCTTTAGTCGAATGCATTTCAGTAATATCAAGCAGCCTTATGATATGAAGTGTTCATTTCTGAAAGCTTTTAAGCTTGAATAATAAAATCAAAGCTATACTATACCTAACATTATTGTTATACCTTTAAAAATTTGTTCCCATACAAATCTATACAGAAAAAAGTCTAACATTACTAATGTTTTGCTGAGCGGGCATAAAAAAATCGATGTTGGACCGCTGAGTGAGATGTTGGACCGCTCGGAGAGATGTTGGACCGCTTACGTCACAAAATGGGCGGAGCTTAATCTCATTTTCATTCTTTGGTTTTAAAAAGTGACAGATCTAATGTTACATTACGGAATATAGTATACAGTTATTGACTGGGTATGAGGGCAACGTATGATTTGTTGGACCTAAAGGTGAAAAAATTGCCCGAGGCCGCAGGCCAAGGGCAACAATTTCACATTCAGGTCCAACAAATCATATGTTGCCCGAATCCCAGTCTATAACTGTTTTGTTATACCCTTCACTGCTCACTTAAGATTGATCAATTTAATCAATATACGCTATATTATCAATGAATTTTATAAATATGGAAAATTATGGCTTCTTCAGTAAATATAAAACACCAAGCTGAGAAAGAACAAAATCAATTATATATTTATTGTATCACAAAAATTATTTATCACAAAACACACTCTTTACTTCTTCCTTACCTTGCTGTTAACAACAACATTTGTAGCTCTTAACTTCGGCTATTTTCGCGTCGCCGATATTGAACGATGATTATTAATTGTGACGTAACAGACGTGTGACGTTGCGGTCTAACAATTCTTATGTAAGACCGGTCAATAGTGAAATTGTTAGACCGATGTAACAAACAGTTCTTTTGTTGGACTTTTTATAAGTAATAAATATATAGAATTATATTTATAAGGGTATAACAATACAAAATATATGTATGTCAAAAAATATAAAATAAAATGAAAGGTATAACAAAAAATTTATTGACAGAGTTCTCGGGCAAAATGCGTTTTGTCGGACCCTCGAACCAAACTGTCTGCCTTCGGCCTAACGGCCTCTGGCAGACAGTTTGGTTCTTGGGTCCGACAAAACGCATGTTGCCCTCGAACTCAGTCAATAAATGTATATTAATACAAACCGTTTTATCTCCATCAGATAATAACAATATACATATCTTTAAAATGTTCTAAGGCTATTATCTAGCAAAGACACGCGCATTCATAGATTTGTTTATTACATTTCCAAAGTTGTCATTTTAATCTTTAAAAAGATCATTTTCTAGCTGGTATCAGAAAAAAAAACTTTTAAAAGTTCAATTATTGTAAATCTCTTTGATTTTACCCTTAATAAATTTTGATCTCTACTTTTAAAACTTGCGCGAAAAAGGGAACTTGCTTAGAAAATTAGATCTTATCTGGTTTTCTATGAATAAACTTTCAAACTTCTCATAAAATAGGGATAGTTTAGTTTGTAAAAATAAATACTAAATTCAGTTGCCTCTCACCAATCATACAAGGAAAAAAAAATGTGGTTTGCTCAAAACCTTTAAAATGTCTTTTGTTGTTTGCTAGTGTTATCAAAACCTCAACAAAATGAGGGTTGAAGCATAACTAATAAAACGTTTTCGTCATACCCAAAATTGACACATGTAGTATCATTTTCCACTTTCTACATGTACTTACGTGTGATGATGTTAGGAGTTTTTTTTACCAATTAAAAAAAAACACAAATTTTGCATTATGAAAGAGCTGTCAGTTTACATATTTATGGCACGCCAAATTCACAAAAATGAGCTAAACATAGTTTCACAGTCGATAAACTAGGTTTATCGGTTGTAAACTATAGTTTACGGACTGTAAACTATAGTTAACAACGTTAATCTATATTTTACATCTGTAAACCAAACGCGTTAACGCGATAATCTATGTTTCACAACCGTAAGCTATAATTAACACCGAAAACTATCATTTGCGATTGCAAAGCATAGATTATCTGATAAATACAGTTTCACGATTTGTAAACTATAGTTTACAAACCGTTAACTATAGTTAACGATCTGATAAATATAGTTTCACGATTTGTGAAACTATGATTAACAACTCTTAACTATAGTTTACGATTGTAAACTATAGTTTACAAACGTGAATCTATGTTTATCAACAAAATTTATTGTTAACGCTTATTACAGACCGATAAACTTAGATTAGCATTCGTAAACTATAGTTAACAACCGTTAAATATAGTTTTACAGATGAAAACTATACTTAACGAATCGTTAATTATAGTTCACGGTTTGTAAACTATAGTTTACAGTCGATAAACCTAGTTTATCAATTGTGAAACTATGTTTAACTCATTTTTGTGAATTTGGCATGCCATACATATTATATATGTCCCTGTAAACGAAGTTTCGGGGCTTAATATATATTTTTTTAATTGCCTGTCTGTTTGTCCGCAAAAACTTTAACCTTGCTCGTACCTTTTGACTAGCTGGGACTATGGCTTTCATATTTCATGATCAAAAGTGTATTTTTAGTGACAAGACCCTCCTTTGGGAACAACCAAATTTGACCTTTTGACCTTTACCTTAGAGTTTGACAAACTTTTACACAAAATTCCATACTTTTACTTTGGCCTTAACATTTGGACAGTATTTATGACAAGCTTTTTAATTTGCTATTTATATTTAGAATATATCTTTCATTTTAGAGAGATATCTCTTAAAAATAGAGTTATCTCCCCACTCACAGAGATACCTTTAGATCTCATTTTAAAGAGATATGTCTATGGGAGAGATATATCTCTTAAACTAAGAGAGATATTTCTTGTACTTAGAGAGATATCTTCCACTTGAACAGATATCTCTTTCTCCTTGAAAGATATCTCGTTCGTGAACAGAGATATCTCTGAACGTTAAAGAAATATTTTTTCACCTAGAAATATACCTGGTATTTCTTTTACTTTTGGAGATATCTTTCCAAGTTAAAGAGATATCTCTTAAAGTAAATAAAAGATATATCTCTCTTAGTTTAACTTAATAGATATCTCTCAAAGTGAAAAAGAGATACCTCTCTTCATTATTTATTTTTATTTTATTCCATTTGAAATGACTACTCCCTTTACCGGAAGTAAGCTTTTTATTCACGGAAGTACATTAAAGTATTTTTAAATTTTTATTCATGATATTTTTATATTTAAGCTTTACTAAACATGACAGGCAATTCAGTGTTGTCTAGATTTTAAATATGTAATAGTTGATGATTTCATATGCTGAGAAAATTCGGTCCATTGCAATTGAGAATTTATGCTTACTTTCTTCGTTTCCTTAATATTTAACTTTTATTATTTGTTCTTTAAAACAAAGGGTTTATAGCATTTTCGTCTACATACATGTATAGTACATATATCATTCTGGGTAAATCTTGTTCAGTCTTTTTCTTATATAACATCGATATTTTTCCAGAGACTTTTTTTCCTTTTTCGCATTCGTTTTAAAGGGGATAATTTATTATTTTATTTTAAGGATAACTCGAAAAGAGATCCATGAAAAGAGATATCTCTTTACTTAAAGATATCTCTTTTTGAAAATCAAAAGAGATATGTCTCTAACTAAGAGAGGTATCTCTTTTGACCTTGTTAAAGAAATATCGCTCTAACTTTCTAAGAGTTCATTTGCATTTGCAAAGTTAGTGTCTAAGAAAATCTCGGAAGAATGGGGATATTACAGATACAATTTGTCAAGTGTCTGGGCTAAAAAGTTTAGAGAAAAGAAGTTTCTTGTAATTAATTTATAGAAATCTGTGAACTATTAATCACTCAGATGTAATTTTTTGTCCGTTTTGGGTTTTTTTAAATATCATTATAAGAATACTCTCGATATTTATGGTATTTCACGTACATACAGGAAAAAGTATAGTGCATTATATAATGTAGTTGAAAAAATATGTATTTTAAAGCAGCGTGCATAAATATGTGTAAATTTATATGTAAGAACTAAGGGAATTGCTTTTATATAGTTAAATTACATTGCTTTTCTTCCTTCTTTGCTATATTTTTGGATTTGTAAAAATTGTTACCCTATCTAACCCTAACCCGGAAAAAAAATGGTTCAAAGTGCTAATTTCGGAAGTTTATGGTTACCAGAAACATATCATGCCATTTTCGGAATAAAAAATTTAAATGATAAAAAAAAACCATCCCAAAATATAATCATAAATTTATGCTCCTCAATGATTTACCCTGGTAATATATATTCATAGGGATTCTGCAAGACAAAAAAAATCCATACAAGATACATTGATTATTGATGCTACTATTTTAAAAGATATGCTATCAAATATATGTTGGAAAGGAGTAAAATAGATTTTAAAAAATCCCCCTCCTTACATTTGAAAGTATAAAAAGATATCAGGAGACACAGATAGAAGGTTTTATTGTATAAAAAAGTAGGGGTTCAAATTTCTATGGGGGTCATTTTTCAACGTGTGTGGAATCGTCGAATTCCTGGTCTGGAATGTTTTTCTACGGTCGAAAAATAGCCCTACTTGTCGTACATGTAGAATGTTGCCCCTGGATCATTTTTCTATGTAGAAAAATGACCCCCTGGTCAATATTCTACAGGGGTCATTTTTCGTCGTTACACCGGCTCAAAATATCATTTCTTTGAAAAGTAAATATTTGGTAATTATTTTAAAAGCCCCAAAAATCGAAGATTTGGGGTATAAAGTTTTTGTCCTGTCTGTCCAGGGGCGTATCCAGCCGCCATTTTCGAAAGGGGGTTCCAGGGCAGTGTCCCTCTAACCCCCCCCCCCCCCCCCCCCTTACACGCTCTCAAGCAAAGATTCACACACATGTATCGAAAGATATAAGGGTGTGTAAAATAATATCTTTGATTTACGTCCCTTTTTTCTTTGAAGAGGTACCCCCAGTCCGAATTTACGAAAGCCTATTAGGATCAATCTATAGAAAAAAAAATTAAAAGGCGTTATAACGCCTTTCGAAAAGGCGTAATAACGCGAAAAAAGGCGTTATAACGCCTTTTGAAAAGGCGTTATTACGCCTTTTCATTCCAAAAGGCGTTATTACGCCTTTCTAAAAGGCGTTATTACGCCTTTCCAAAAGGCGTTATTACACCTTTTAAAAGTCGTTATTACGCTTTTCCAAAAGGCGTTATTACGCCTTTAATTTTCAATACTAGTATATGACTAAACATATTTAGCCCAACCGAGGGGGGGCTTTGGGACATGAATTTCACAATTAGATATAGAACTAATTTAATTCTTAAAAAAATAATTTAAACAGATAGCAATTAGATTTCCAGGAAAAAAGATTTTTAAATGCGTCATATATTTTCAATGTTGAACCAACTAAGTCATTTTTTTTTAATACAAGGCACACTTCTACCAAGGGTCATTGCTCATTATATCCATGCAAATAGTTTGCCTGCTTTTTTCCAAGAGAGAAAAACATCTTCAAATGACATGAATTTTAATACATGGCAAGCTAAGCTCCAAGATACATCTGCCTATATCCTAGATCTTCACAAGTAGAATGTTGCCTTCTCTTAATACGAATGCAAACAGTTGTCAGTGAGATGTGCAGGAATAAAGAGAATTGCATAAATAAAGATGGCTTTAATTAAATCGTTCATATATTTTATTAACATAAAATAACGCCTTTCCATTTTCCTTTTCAAGTAGGCCAGTAGTACGAGTGCGAATGGGGTACCCCCCTCCACACATACACACTTTTTGGGGAAAAGTCTTGCTAGAGTTTAAATTTCATAATTAACTATTGGTTGCTTGGTTCCTGGACATTTTGTTGCAGTATGTAAAAATGTGGCAAATATATTGCATTTGAATCAAGTTTTACCGAGAAGTCCTCCACGAGTTTGGCCAGTGGGGGGGGGGGGGGGGGGGGGGGGGGGGGGGGTTGGGAGGGGGCTATTAAAAGCACGAGCCTGTTAAATGCAGAATAATGTTTATTCAAAAAGCGTAATGACCCCTTTTAGAAAGGCATAATAATGCCTTTTGGAAAGGCATAATAACGCATTTCAGAATGGAAAGGCGTAATAACGCCTTTCTAAAAGGCGTTATTACGCCTTTCCAAAAGGCGTAATTACGCCTTTTAGAATGGCGTAATTACGCCCTTTAGAAAGGCGTAATAACGCTTTTTAGAAAGGCGTAATAACGCTTTTTAGAAAGGCGTAATAACGCCTTTTGGAAAGGCGTTATAACGCCTTTTAAAAAGGCGTAATAACGCCTTTAGGAAGGGCGCAATAACGCCTTTTATAATGGAAAGGCGTAATAACGCCTTTTAGAAAGGCGTAATAACGCCTTTTGGAATGAAAAGGCGTAATAACGCCTCTTCAAAAGGCGTTATAACGCCTTTTTTCGCGTTATAACGCCTTTTTTCTACAGATTGATCCTAATAGGCTTTCGTACGAATTAAAAAAAAACAAACAATTTCAAAAACTTCTGAAGCCTTAAAATTGAATGGATTTGCAGCATTTCCGAAGAGTACCATGAATTTTCTTTTAGAATGTGAAAAACTTTTTTGGGTTGGGGTGGGTTTAAAAACAAAGATTTACATGTTAGTTCCTCCAAAAGATATGATCAAAAACGGTACATATAAAGCCAACACAGCCAAAGATCGAGGGAATCTAACATCAAATTTAACCTCGCATGTTGCATATCATATATAAGATATATATAAAATTAAGTACATGTAGAATATTTTCTACCATATTCTCTAATAAAAAGAGTAATAGTGAAGGTGAATGGAGGAAACTAAATGTGTTAGAATCTATCTATTATATACGGCGCTGCTGGAGGGCCAGGAAAAAAATATTTTTATTTGTTCGGACAAATTAGAAATTCGTTCGGACAAATTAGAAATTCGTTCGAACAAATTAGTTATTTGTTCGGACAAATTAGATAATTCGTTCGCACAAATTAGAAATTCGTTTGAACGAATTAGAAATTTGTTCGGACGAAGTAGATATTCGTTCGAACGAATAAGTTATTCGTTCGGCCGAATTCGTTATTTGTTCGGAAGAATTAGATATTCGTTCGGACGAATTAGTTATTTGTTCGGACGAATTAGATATTCGTTCGGACGAATTTGATATTCGTTCGGACGAATTAGAAATTCGTTCGGGCAAATTAGTTATTTGTTCGGACGAATTAGATATTCGTTCGGACAAATTAGATATTTGTTCGGACGAATTAGAAATTTGTTCGGAAAATAAGTTCTTTGTTCGGACAAATAAGAAATTCGTTCGGACGAATTAATTATTTGTTCGGACGAATTAATCAATTGTTCGGACGAATTAATCAATTGTTCGGACGAATTAGATATTCGTTCGGACAAATTAGATATTCGTTCGGACGAATTAGAAATTTGTTCGGACAAATAAGTTATTTGTTCGGACAAATTAGAAATTCGTTCGGACGAATTAGTTATTTGTTCGGACAAATTAGATATTTGTTCGGACAAATTAGAAATTCGTTCGGACGAATTAAGGAAATCGTTCGGACGAATTAGTTATTTGTTCGGACGAATAAGAAATTCGTTCGGGCAAATTATTTGTTCGGACGGATTAGATATTTATTCGGACAAATTAGATGTTTGCACAAATTACCTTAAAGAGATATACAATTTGTCTATTCAGGAGGATTCATCCTTTTTCAATACATAAATAGCTCTTTGGACCATGACATACACACGTAGCAACTATATAAATATGTGTTGTTAAAGTCGGGTAGGTTGTAAATATTCGGAAAAAATGGATCTATACCTTTATATATTATAGGCCTAAAGTCTGCCATTCTGAAAGTATATTATCTGAGAGCCAACTAGTAAATTCAAAGAGTCAGTTACTTCTTATCAAACATCATTTCACTCCCATCCCTGACACACTCATAAGATTTGTCATAAATAAACATCATCTGGTTCTACCAGACCATTTTTTGCTGGTGGTGTTAAATTGGTAACACTGGGGTGCCAGTGGTCAGATACCCCTTCTTTGAAAAGATGAGATCCACTCCTTAAGGTTTTATTCATACTGCAGGCAATTGGTACGGGAAAAAATTGGCATTGAAAAAGTAAGCCCCCCCCCCCAACCCCCAGTCCTTTTTTTTTTTTTTTGCTTGTCAACTTTTCAGGTAGCTATTTTTTTCTCAGGCTCCCCCCTCACTTTCAAAAACGATGCTACGTGGCTGTATTGTATTATATTAAATAAAATTTGGACTCAAAATATCGAGCCTCTTATTTGATGGGTCTTAATATTTTTAAGGTGGGGCTTACTAGCTAGGACATTTGTAGTTTTGCTTCTAAACCGCTGTTCCCACATTTAAGTATTTTGTGATTAAGCCGCTGTTCCCGCATTTAAGTATTTTGTGATAAAGGAAAAGAGGGAATCTCATAAATCCATCTCCAATGTATTCTTTCTAAGATCGTTAAAAACTATTATTAAGTATCTATATAAATTTTATTTTATATTTGAATATCAGAAAAGCGCATGAATTAAAACATGCAGGTATAATATTGACCAAACTAAACACACACCCCTTTCCGGGAAAAGGATAAAAAAAAAATAGATGAATACATGTACGTTCCTAGAAAATGCAGTAAAATTTAAAAACACATCATAATTTAATGCAAGTTAAGCTTCTCAATGATTAAAACAATCGATCGTTTTTAAGTAATAGTTAGATCATATTAAGTAAAATTTTAGTGGTTAAGAAGGGCGGAGGGAGCGACGCGACCGAGCCCTTCTTAACCACTAAAATTTTACTTAAAATATGATCTAACTTACTTGGAACCTATTTTTCATTGGCTAATAAGTCAGCCCGCTGAGTTTCTGCATAGACATGAAATCTTAACAATTAAGTGATCAATTTAATAGAAAATTTAGCAGCTGCTGATTGGAGGAAAAAGCGGGTTAGGTTCTAAATAGAGGAGGGGGGAGGGTTGTTACTTGAAAATATTTTGACATTCATTCATTCATGGTTTATTTTCCTCAAGGGGTTGGTTTCATAATTCCCCTTTCTAGTGAGTCATTGGTCTATCAAACCTTCGAACTGGTACTCAACTGTAAAAGCGTTTAAGCAAAATCAAGAATTGCTGAAAGTGAAATTACATAGTTTGTTCGACTACATGCACCCCTCCAATAAGGGGAGGGGCTATATTTATGCTCTGAAAATTAATGGACTAGGGAATATACCAGATTGACCGGTTGACATCTTAATTCACCGGCTCGCGAGTCATAGGAACAACCTGGGATCAATACGAACAGGTTCATTTTTGTGAAGTTTTCTTAATTGACAAACAGCTAGGAATATTTAATTAAAAACTCAGTGAGAACCTTTTTCATTTTATACACCGCATATGTACCATATTGATTGAATGAATGTTTTACGCCGAATCGGCAATATTTCAGCCAGATATCGGAAATATATGTTTCAGAAATGCATTTCAAAAATCATTTACATGTCATTATTAATAGATGCAGGGTAGTGAATATGTACACAAATATTATAAGAAAGAGATCAACATTAAAACGACATATCTTCAAAATATTTATTGATAATGTTGTTTATTAAATACAGCGCCCAGCGGCGCCGTACTGTAGAACTACGAGTTGTCCGAAAAGTCTTTGTGTGAAAGGCGTTATTCATCCAAAGTCAGTTAAAGTGCCCCAAAACTAGTTTTCGATGTCACAAACAGTTTTTGAAGACAAAAACCCGCATCTTCAGTTGTTTAGGGGTTGAAATGTGATGTTAAGTTATGATCGATTTAAAAATACAGATATTACGATGTATTGATCCCGTTTACTATTCAAAAGTAAAGGATTTCTAAGCCTAATTTGATCAAAACAGGGTGTCACAAACAAGGGTGGTTTTATTCAGGTTTGAAAAAATAATTTAGGATTACCAATAAAAATGCTAAATATTGTATATCATAACAAAAAAGGGTTAAACAACTCATTTTTACTTATAATTTCTCTGCGATAGCCAAAAAAAAATTTTGCACTGCGTAATTTGAATGTCCCATTTAATGCAGTGAATTACGTTACGATTTTCTCACTGCTTAAACGAAATTGTAAGTGGATTAACGGTTACGATACATGGATAAAATTGATTATTAACTTATCAAAATTAAAAAAAAGATAATGATTTACAGGCATATGATAACATCTATGTCAAAAAATTCACGAATTTTGAAAATTTTCCATTTTTGCATTTAATTGTGAATTACGTTACGCGATCTTACACACAATTCCTAAATGCTACGAACATCAAATCTCCTGACTGATATACACACTTATGCCCATTATAAATCACACATAGACAATGCCTTAAACTGTTGTCATTAGTTAAATATTTGAATTAAAGTCGAAGTTCGTGAACTACGTTACAGTGAATTACGTTATGATCAATTTTCTTTTTGTTATAAAAGAATCCTAACTAGGAGCAAAATTACCATGAATCTTGATTCAATGTCATCACTTATCATATAGGAACTTATAGAAAGGAAGTTTACAGGCGGGAACGGGTTTAACTAATGCAGCGGTTTAAAAACTATCATAACTGAAAATTTTATTTTTAAATAAATAAAACTATTTCATCGTTCATAGTGTTATAGGAATTTCGTTTTGAAAGTGAAGGATATATGTTCTACTAAGATATCATAAATATAAAACATTGATTCGCTCGGTGTTTACACCAGGCAAGGTCTCTGCAGATTGATTTTGAAATATAATTTGATGCTTAATCCCACCAAACTTAAGTGCAACGCCAGAAATCGTGTAGATATAATGTTTAAATCATCTGTAATAGGTACATGTACCGTAGTAATTCTGCACTTTCAGAATATACAGCTTTTGATTTCATCTGAAAAATACCAAGGTGTGTGAAATATGATGTTTTACAATGATAACAATCTAGATATATATAATTATGATGTCTATTGCAAAGATATTGCAATATTTATAATCATTTTCTGTATTCTAATTTGTAAAAATGGTGTTGTTTAACCAATAATAATCATTAGTTTTCATTTTAAGGATGAATGTGAATTACGTTACAAAGAAGACAGTTTGCTCCTGTCTCAAAATAAACGTTTACTTTGAATTCCAAAATGTAAAAACTTGAGAGTCTTTATAAAAAAGGTACATACATCTGCAAACACATACAAACTTCTTTGTTAATCTGAGTATGCGAGTTTAAACAAAGAAAAAATAAGATGTCATTTTCTCAAAATCCATATTATTAATTTTTCGTACATTAACTGTGTAAATATGGAATATTTTTGAATATATGGTAAATTTTCAATTACACTGCGGTTTTTAATTGGATAGTTATATATAACTCTATCAAATACAACTACTTGAAACACCATTTTGAATCTACAATAATAATGTATTTAATTTTTTTGATAACACCTTAAGAAATAACGTAATTCACTGCTAAAATTACATTGTATTTGTTCCATATGTGTGCAGAATATAATACCCCCTTTCAAGAGCTATCATATGTGTTTTCTGATCATTCGAATATTGTTCTATCAAAATCAAAACATTTCCTTTGTTTTCTGAGTTGAAAATCTTCAGCCGTTTTTTGAAACTGTTTGGGGCACTTTAACTGACTTTGGATGTATTATATAAATATTGCATGTAATTGAGTGTAACATTGAAAATTTCACCCCAAGAAAACCATTGTCAACCGAGGCGCAGCCGAGGTTGACAATGATTTTTGAGGGGTGAAAATTTTCAATGTTACACTCAACTACATGCTACATGTATATCTATTATATTATTCTGAATGTTTTATACAAATACAGATAACAGTGAACCGTGCGCGCATAAATTCTGCGCAGTCGCTATTTTTTGGAATACCACCCGTCGTCAAGCAATGTTGACTGTTGCTACGCTGGAGGGCGTGGCTTAATTATAATATAAGCTTATCTTGACTTCGTGGAAGCGAGCTAAATGATTGAAAATCTACCTTCAAAATAAAGAGAGTCTCAATCATTCAACTGGCGACGGAACTTCATAATATATATCTATTATGAATTCTGTAGAAGATTATGCTGAGCAATATATAAAAAGGAATGCCTGAACACTTTGAGTAAATAATTCATTTTTAGAAAATTAATATTTTAATTCATTTGAGAAATCTAGAAGGCATTTCTCAAATTCTTTGGTTGTTATAACGATTTTGAAAAGCAAATATTATAAACCTCTCATTGGGTCGAATTATATTTTGGCTGCACGGCATTTTTACAATCGTTAGACCTTTAAAATATATATCTATAGTGAATTTGACTACGAATGTTCCATCCACCTTATTAATACTTAGTGCTCACGTCGGATGAGACCAGTCAAAAGGGGGCGCCTATTCCTCCTAGGCACCTGATCCCGCCTCTGGAATTAACGTGTTTATTACATGGGATCCGTGTTTATGCCCTGTTGACAAATTTGTCTAGTTTATGCATTTTTTAAAGATCGATCACTGTTTATTTATCTGCTGCCGATTTACACTTCAACATTTATATATAAAAGATGCAGTAAAACAAAACGTTTTCTAAAAGCAACAGATTTCGAACTAAATAAATTGTAGAGGTTTCCTGGTTGCATGGAAAGCCTAAAAAGAATAATTTGGAACTTTTTTTTTCATATCTCTGAACTTCTCTAGTAATTCCGGGACACTATACATTGTTCGAAATCATTAATTTCAGTTTTCATGCACGAATTCAATGTAGATTAAGTCTAGCTTTTAGTCAGATTTCAAAAATAGCGATGTATTTATATCTACAGGAAATGCATCATTGCAAACCACGATTTTGAGTTTAAAGAGTCCAGTAAAAGATTTCATTACAGCACCACTTATAATTAGATGTCAAATATCCAGACGGAGGTATTGATATCATAAATATTTTTTTAGAGAATTTTTAAGCTTTTGTCTAATTTTAGTGAAATGTTGCAGGGTAGTGAATATGTACATAAATATTATAAGAAAGAGATCAACATTAAAACGACATATCTTCAAAATATTTATTGATAATGTTGTTTATTAAATACGGCGCCCAGCGGCGCCGTACTGTAGAACTACGAGTTGTCCGAAAAGTCTTTGTGTGAAAGGCGTTATAGTATATTTGATCACGCACCGACTTCATGTCATATCGCAATATACTTTAAAAAATGTTATTTCTTATATTTATATTTTACGTATTTTTTTTCGGGGGGGGGGGGGTTACAAAGAAATACAGGCATTATTTAGACTTTGGTTTAGAAATACCATCGAGTCTGGTATATATTATATAAATATTGCATGTAATTGAGTGTAACATTGAAAATTTCACCCCAAGAAAACCATTGTCAACCGAGGCGCAGCCGAGGTTGACAATGATTTTTGAGGGGTGAAAATTTTCAATGTTACACTCAACTACATGCTACATGTATATTTATTATATTATTCTGAATGTTTTATACAAATACATATAACAGTGAACCGTGCGCGCATAATTTCTGCGCAGTCGCTATTTTTTGGAATACCACCCGTCGTCAAGCAATGTTGACTGTTGCTACGCTGGAGGGCCTGGCTTAATTATAATATAAGCTTATCTTGACTTCGTGGAAGCGAGCTAAATGATTGAAAATCTACCTTCAAAATAAAGAGAGTCTCAATCATTCAACTGGCGACGGAACTTCATAATATATATCTATTATGAATTCTGTGGAAGATTATGCTGAGCAATATATAAAAAGGAATGCCTGAACACTTTGAGTAAATAATTCATTTTTAGAAAATTAATATTTTAATTCGTTTGAGAAATCTAGAAGGCATTTCTCAAATTCTTTGGTTGTTATAACGATTTTGAAAAGCAAATATTATAAACCTCTCATTGGGTCGAATTATATTTTGGCTGCACGGCATTTTTACAATCGTTAGACCTTTAAAATATATATCTATAGTGAATTTGACTACGAATGTTCCATCCACCTTATTAATACTTAGTGCTCACGTCGGATGAGACCAGTCAAAAGGGGGCGCCTATTCCTCCTAGGCACCTGATCCCGCCTCTGGAATTAACGTGTTTATTACATGGGATCCGTGTTTATGCCCTGTTGACAAATTTGTCTAGTTTATGCATTTTTTAAAGATCGATCACTGTTTATTTATCTGCTGCCGATTTACACTTCAACATTTATATACTAGTATAAAAGATGCAGTAAAACAAATCGTTTTCTAAAAGCAACAGATTTCGAACTAAATAAATTGTAGAGGTTTCCTGGTTGCATGGAAAGCCTAAAAAGAATAATTTGGAACGTTTTTTTTTCATATCTCTGAACTTCTCTGGTAATTCCGGGACACTATACATTGTTCGAAATCATTAATTTCAGTTTTCATGCACGAATTCAATGTAGATTAAGTCTAGCTTTTAGTCAGATTTCAAAAATAGCGATGTATTTATATCTACAGGAAATGCATCATTGCAAACCACGATTTTGAGTTTAAAGAGTCCAGTAAAAGATTTCATTACAGCACCACTTATAATTAGATGTCAAATATCCAGACGGAGGTATTGATATCATAAATATTTTCTAGAGAATTTTTAAGCTTTTGTCTAATTTTAGTGAAATGTTTTATTTCAAGTTTATCATTACCAAAATTTCAGAACTTTAAGTGTCAAATGATGGGCATCTTCTTATGACAAGTACACACAGTGAAAATACCTAATTATACCTAATAATAGTTTTATTAGAAAAATAATTTTCTCCTAAAAAACAATTTATGTTATTGTCTTTTTAATCTGTGCATAAAACATTTTGATAAGCGTAATATAATTGTTCTTATAAAATGGCAAATTTAAATAATCTAAAATGGAAAACCTTACATTTTTACAAGATCAGCATTTTAATCTTCAATATCAAAATTAATATTAATGTATTTTTAGGAAATCCTAAAAAAAAAAAAAGGAATTAAAGAACCCACTTGTTTCCGCTTGTCGGAAACACCAGAAAAGTCACAAAACTTAGATATGCAGTAGCACTCCCCTGATTGTTAAATAAACAACTTGGAGATAAAATTATGAATTATGTGATTCATATCAAAAGCAGTGAACATTTTAAGTAAAATCTCTCTCTCTCTCTCCTCAGGTACTTGAGTACAGGACCCCACTCCCCCACCCTTATATAGACCCGGGACCGTAGATACTTTTTCTCATAAAGTATCTTTCAATGGCATTATTCTACAATGTAATATCATCTATACCATATTTGATACATTACTTAAAACAATCATTTTATTAAAAAAAAAATACAAAAATCAAGAGAGAGAGAGAGAGATTGGGATAGATTTTATAAAGTTTGTTTTAGGTATAATTTGTTCGAATTGTTGGTATATATCTTATCACAATTATGTCAATGAAAGATAATTATGATAAAAAATGGAAAAGTCAGGGGGTCTTGATCAAGGGGGGGAGGGGGTGTCTGTCTCAAGCAACTCTCTCTCTCTCTGGTATATGTATCAGATATTCTGTGTGTGATAAATTCACCTGCATTAAAAATAACGGAAGGTGAGATTTAGGTGGTATTCCAGCACATATGAAGTACATGAGTATATCAAAGCTAAAAACAGATAATAAGAAGAAAACATGAAGTTCAAATAAGTAGCCTATTTTTTGCATTGTACATGTATTACATGTAATGAGAAAAAGGTTGAATTAAAGGCATTTTTAAGAGACCATACTGTCGGAAAGAAAGAAAAATGCACAATGCTTTCAGAAACCGTAATAAAAATTTCATACCCAGAGCAAGGAATCCAATCATTTTTGTTATATAGAATAGTTACACAGCACAAGAGGAGCTAAGTCTGACATCATATACTCAGGTACATGACAACAGTACTTAGTGATTAGTAGATCTGTATACATGTAAGTCGTGAAGAAGTGTGGAACGAATATGTGTATCAAGATCCCTGTGTCTATAAGCATATGAAAAATATGCAGGCAACTTATTCTAGATAAGTTTCATATTCTTCAACAAAACGATTTCCAATAAATTCAGACACGTGGCGCGTCGGGGGGGGGGGGGGCTTTTAACAGTAGAAAACGCCCCCCCCCCCGAACTGAAAGAAGTTCAATACCACACCACCCCATCCCGTTTTTACGGTTTTTAATGTTAGTGTGCAGTGTAGAGAGGGTTCTTATAAAATGTTATCAATCATATTATTTTCATGGGACAGTACGGGTACAATTTTTTTTAACTAAATAAATTAAGCTTGAAATATAAGAGGGGGGCTGGATCCTTTCAAAATGCTGAAACCAATCGCCATCTTCGAAAGGAAACAGTCGTGGCTGTGGAGGGAAAAAGCGGCGAAGTAAGGAGTTGATTTTCGTCGCGGGTTCGAATCCCGCTGTAGCCCGTGGGAACCGGTCCTTCCCAGAGACACAGTTGATAATCGCACGAAAAAGATCCATGTTGCTCGATGGCTCCTAGTCCAAAATATCTGACAAGTTCCAGACTTTTTAACGATTTGATATTTTAGTATGCTACATGCCAGGAAAACGGTGCCGAGTCAAGCCTTTAAGGTTTAAATTTACAGCCCTCCATCGGCAAATGGTGGCGTTTCCATTATGATATATGTAAGTGAAATATTTCCCAAGACGTTAAACAACAAAACAATCAAAATCAAATTTATTAATAGTTCCAAGATAGGAAATAACTAGTACTTTTAGAGCGTTAATTTAACTAATTGATTAATCGGTGAAAAAAGATAGGAATTGGTCATAATCCTGATATTTGATGACTTTCCACGTGCTGATAACCTAGAACATGTGATGTGATTATTTTTGCAGTTTCACGGGGCGGAAATGGACAACATAATAAAGTAATTATTAAAGAAAGAAGTATTTTTGGATCATTCGCAGCAGTAAGCATATTCAAAAAAAAAATATTTGCTTATTCTTCAACCGGTAAAGCGGTTCAATTTCTACTAGTAGCCCGCATGGTGCAGTGGTATAGCGCGTCTGCTCAGTCAAGAGTCGCGGAATAAGCTAATCTTTACGTCGCGGTTTCGAATCCACTGCAGGACGTGGGGATAAGTCCTTCGGACGAGATTGTATAAAGCAAGGTCCCGTGTAGCAGTAGGTGCTGGCACGAAAAAGATCACTCACTGCTCAATGACCCTGAGTGCCGAGCATAGGACAAGATTTGCAACTCTCCACCGGCAAGTGGTGGCCTCTCCAAGTGAAAAATTCTCGAGAGGGACCTTAAACAACAAATAAATAAACTATTTTTTTACATTGTAATTTTTGTATCCTGAGAATATCAAAATATTTGTTCATATTATCTTACACACTCCATGTTGTAAATCTTTGTTATTATTTCACAAATCAATAATTATTAAACCAGAAAATTAAAATAACCAGAAGTCTCTGTCGAGACTGAAGCTCTACAGGTTTGTACTTATAGCAAAGGAAAAGAAAAGTTCTTAAGAAGTTGGGAATTGAAACTTTACCACAGCAATAAAAAGAATAATGATCCTTGATTAAGTCTCTTTATGTTCTTAGTATAGTCTACTTGCATGCCACATTATACAGTTATTGACTGGGTATGAGGGCAACATATGATTTGTTGGACCTGAAGGTGAAAATGTTGCCCGAGGCTGCAGGCCAAGGGCAACATTTTCATCTTCAGGTCCAACAAATCATATGTTGCCCGAATCCCAGTCTATAACTGTTTTGTTATACCCTTCACTGCTCACTTAAGATTGATCAATTTTATCAATACACGCTTTACTATCAATTATTTTATATGGAAAATTATGGCTTCTTCAGTAAATATAAAACATCAAGCTGAGAAAGAACAAAATCAATTATAAATCTATTATATCACAAAAATTATTTATCACAAAACATACTCTTCCCTTCTACCTTACCTTGCTGTTAGCAACAACTCTTTTAAAATAGCTCCTAACTTCGGCTATTTTCGCGTCGCCGATATTGAACGATGATTATTAATTGTGACGTAACAGACAAGTGACGTTGCGGTCTAACAATTCTTATGTAAGACCGGTCAATAGTGAAATTGTTAGACCGACGTAATAAACATTTCTTTTGTTGGACTTTTTATTAGTAATAAATATATAGAAGGATATTTATAAGGGTATAACAATATATTATAATCAGACTTACTGCAGGAGGAGTAGCATTTTGAGATTTTTTAACAGAAATTTCTATTTTTAGTTACCATGGCAACACCGTTCATCAAAATCAAAAACCAATATACAGAATTACGCATTTTAGTGTAGTCTACTTGTGTGCCAAGTTATATTGAAATCAGACCAAAACTGTAGGAGGAGTAGCATTTTGAAAGAATTTCACAGAAATTTCTATTTTTAGCAACAACGGCAACACCGTTCCTCGAAATCAAAAATCGATACACAGAATTATGTATCTTAGTGTAGTCTACTTGTGTGCTAAGTTATATTGAAATCAGACCAAAACTGTAGGAGAAGTAGCATTTTGAAAGAATTTCACAGAAATTTCTATTTTCAGTAACAACGGCAACACCATTTATCAAAATCAAAAACCGATAAACAAAATTATGTATCTTAGTGTAGTCTACTTGTGTGCCAAGTTATATTGAAATCAGACCAAAACTGTAGGAGGAGTAGCATTTTGAGATTTTTTAACAGAAATTTCTATTTTTAATTACCATGGCAACACCATTCATCGAAATCAAAAACCAATATACAGAATTACGTATCTTAGTGTAGTCTTACTTGTGTGCCAAGTTATATTGAAATCAGACCAAAACTGTAGGAGGAGTAGCATTTTGAAAGAATTTCACAGAAATTTCTATTTTTAGCAAGAACGGCAACACCGTTCATCGAAATCTAAAACCGATACACAGATTTATGTATCTTAGTGTAGTCTACTGGTGTGCCAAGTTATATTGAAATTAGACCAAAACTGTAGGAGGAGTAGCATTTTGAAAAATTGTTTACAGACGAACAGACAGACAGACAGCTAGACAGATGGACGGACGCATTACTATCGCATAAGCTCTTCTGGTCTCTGACCAGTAGAGCTAAAAACCAGAAGTCTCTGTCGAGACTGTAGCTCTACTTGTTTGTACTTATCAAAAACCATTGCACTATTTTATGAATCATTGTGTAGTCTACTTGTGTGCCAACTTATTTTGAAATCAGACCAATACTGTAAAAGGAGTAGCGTTTTAAAAAATTTCACAGAAAATTCTATTTTTAGTAACCATGGCAACACCCTTCATCGAAATTAAAAACTGATGCACTATTCAATGTATCTTAGTGTAGTCTTCTTGTGTGCCAAGTTATATTGAAATCAGACCAAAACTGTAGAAGGAGTAGCCTTTTAAAGGAATTTCACAGAAATTTCTATTTTTAGTAACCATGGCAACACCCTTCATCGAAATTAAAAAACTGATGCACTATTCTGTGTATCTTAGTGTAGTCTACTTGTGTGCCAAGTTATATTGAAATCAATCTAATTAAAATTAGATGTTAGATCCGCTCGCATACTCTCTACACCAAGTAGAGAGTATGCGAGTGGATCTAACATCTAATTTTAATTAGATTGTATTGAAATCAGACCAAAACTGTAGAAGGAGTAGCGTTTTAAAGGAATTTCACAAAAATTTCTATTTTTAGTAACCATGGCAACACCCTTCATCGAAATCAAAAACCGATGCACTATTCTATGTATCTTAGTGTAGTCTACTTGTGTGCCAAGTAATATTGAAATCAGACTAAAATTGTAGGAGGAGTAGTGTTTTGAAAAATTGTTTACAGACAGACGGACAGACAGACAGCTAGACAGACAGACGGACGGACGCCGGACGCATTACTTTCGCATAAGCTCTTCTGGTCTCTGACCAGTAGAGCTAATAATGGCTTATTTCCTAATGTTCACATTCGATTATTACCAAACAGACCGGCCTCTCCAGTAACCAATTATTTTTTAGAGTTTCAAGCTTCCATTATATTCTTCATTTTATGGGCTTTAAACTTTTCTATTCATACTGCTTTTGATGGGTTTTATTTGAATGGGGGTGGGGGGGGGGGTGTTTATCTCTAGCTGGAAAACCAGGAAACAAATGCAAGCCATTAGGACTGTAATTCCTGACACAAAACAATATTTAACATAACTTCTAACAGACTTTATAAAATGTCCAGTAAAAAGAAAAATAGGAGAATTTTCTGTTTTCTTCAGATATGTATTTGAATTTCAAATGATAAAGTGCCAATGACATTGTACCAACAACTTTGGAATATCATGGTATTGATAAGGAAAACTTAATTTCAATGAATACTTGGGCATATTACACAGTTTGCTGATAGGATCTAATGATGTGTCTTGGACATCATAAACTGTGAATTTACCATTATCATTTATGTACACTGAGATTTATTTTCTACCTGAGATCTACAAATATATAATTTTATGACATGAGAAATGAAATTTATATTTTTATTTTTATAAATGTTGTGGTTACTGGTTGTTACTTGGTCCATTTTCTATACTTTCTCCTTTTAAAACCTACAAAATAGAAACTCAGATTTGTTAGATGTATTATGTTTGTAAGATTTACTAAAAGGAAGAAAAAAGAGACAATGCATTCTGTTACATATTTTTGGCTTGCAGCTATTCAGTATAAAATTGATGCAGTTTCTTTAAAATCATACATGTAATTTACTGCAGTTGTACAGATTCAGTGGACTGTACCTTTCTGGCAAACTGGGGTAGAACAAAGGCACTCCTATGGACATCTGCATTGTAGTACTGTAGTTTTAGTTTGATCATTTCTTCCTGAGTGAACTTTCTAACAGGCTCCTTGAAGTCAGCATCCTATAATAGTAAACATAGGTAATCAGAAACTACAGAGCTCACCTCAATGAATGTTTGTCTTTAAGTAAGACAAAGTCACACATTAAACTAAAAATCCAGATAGTGTACGTCCAGAGATGCAACATTAATGCAATTTTGATCTGATAGGGCTTGCAGTTACTTAGTAAACCAAAAATTCAAACTAGTCACCCATCTAGAAATTATTTAAATCTAGCATCTGAAGCAAGTTTGAGAGTATCCATCCCTTGGTGCATCATCCTCGCAAATTTGGTTCAGATGGGCCTTATAGTTTCTTGGTAATACACCTGCATCCAAAACTGTAACCTGGTCCATTATGTGAAAAAGATGTGTTGTATCAAGCATCCCAAGCAATTCCATAACTGATAAGGTGCATCATCCATGCAAGACTGGTCAACATTTTAAAGGCTTATCAATACAAGAGGCCCATGGGCCACATCGCTCACCTGAGCACTAAGGGTAGGAAAAAGTAGAAAATGGCTTTTTATTGTAAAGTTTAAATCCCAAAGTAGTCCCATGACCAATCATGGATTTGCTATTTTTAAAAAATGATTTTTAAAGAATTTTCCTATATATATCTTTAAAAACTTTGGTCGGCCATTTTGGCCCCACCCTACCCCTGGGGGTCATGATTTGAACAAATTTGAACTACACTACTTGAGCATGCTTCCATATAAATATGATGAATCATGGCTTTGTCATTCTTGAGAAGAAGATTTTTAAAGAATTTTCCTATATATTTCTATGTAAAATTTTGGTCGGCCATGTTGGCCCCGCTCTACCCCTGGGGGTCATGATTTGAACAAACTTGAATCTACACTACCTGAGCATGCTTCCATATATATATGATGAATTATGGCTTTGTCATTCTTGAGAAGATTTTTAAAGAATTTTCCTATATATTTCTATGTAAAACTTTGGTCGGCCATTTTGGCCCCGCCCTACCCCCGGGGGTCATGATTTGAACAAACTTGAATCTACACTACCTGAGGATGTTTCCCCATAAGTTTCATCTTTCCTGGCACAGTGGTTCTTGAGAAGAAGATTTTTAAAATATTTCATTAATTCCCAATTATCTCCCCTTGAATGAGGACGTGGCCCTTCATTTGAACAAACTTGAATCCCCTTCACCCAAGGATACTTTGTGGCAAGTTTGGTTGAAATTGGCCCAGCGGTTCTTGAGAAGAAGTCGAAAATGTGAAAAGTTTACAGACAGACAGACAGACAGACAGACGGACAGACGGACGCCGGACAAAATGTGATCAGACAAGCTCACTTGAGCTAACAATATATACTTTAGAAACCTGCTCACAAAAACTTTAATCTGTTCACTCATCAAGAAAATGTAGGTCAGATCCAGCATCTGAAGCCAGCCTGGTTGAATGCATCCTTAGATGTATCTTTCATGCAAGTTTGGTCAACATAGGGCTC